>NW_021236408.1:0-101647 GCF_002162155.2 Triticum dicoccoides | reverse complement strand
CAATGCATCAGCAATAACATTTTCTTTTCCCTTCTTGTGTTTAATGACATAAGGGAAAGTCTCAATGAATTCAACCCATTTAGCATGTCTACGATTCAGTTTAGCTTGACTTTTAATATGTTTCAAAGATTCATGATCAGAATGTATAACAAATTCTTTGGGCCATAAATAATGTTGCCATGTTTCTAAAGTCCGAACAAGAGCATATAATTCTTTATCATAAGTAGAATAATTCAGACTAGGCCCACTCAATTTTTCAGAAAAGTATGCAACAGGTTTGCCATCTTGTAATAACACACCTCCTAATCCAATTCCACTAGCATCACATTCAAGCTCAAAAGTCTTATTAAAATCAGGAAGTTGGAGTAAAGGAGCATGTGTCAACTTATCTTTCAATACCGTGAAGGCTTCTTCCTGTGCAGTACCCCAAAGAAACGGCACATCTTTCTTTGTAAGCTCATTGAGAGGTGCAGCAATGGTGCTGAAATCTCTCACAAAACGCCTATAGAATCCAGCGAGGCCAAGAAAACTCCTCACTTGTGTGACCGTTTTGGGTTGCGGCCAACTCTCAATAGCTTCAATCTTGGCTTTATCAACTTCAATTCCCTGTGGAGTAACAACATAGCCAAGAAAAGATACTCGGTCGGTGCAAAAGGTGCACTTCCCAAGGTTACCAAACAAACGTGCATCACGTAGAGCAATAAAAACAGCATGTAAATGTTCCAAATGTTCTTCCAAAGATCTGCTATAAATCAATATGTCATCAAAGTAAACTACCACAAATCGTCCAATGAAAGCACGTAAAACTTCGTTCATTAATCTCATGAAAGTACTAGGTGCATTAGTTAACCCAAAGGGCATGACTAACCACTCATATAATCCAAACTTAGTTTTAAATGCTGTTTTCCATTCATCTCCCAATTTCATACGAATTTGATGGTATCCACTACGCTAATCAACTTTGGAGAATATTGTAGAGCCACTCAATTCATCAAGCATATCATCGAGCCTAGGAATAGGATGACGATAACGAATAGTAATATTATTAATGCCTCTACAATCAACACACATACGTGATGTACCATCCTTTTTCGGCACTAGAATAATAGGAACAGCACAAGGACTAAGGGACTCGCGTATATAACCTTTGTCGAGAAGCTCTTGTACTTGACGCATAATCTCCTTCGTCTCCTCTGGATTGGTACGGTATGGTGCACGGTTTGGCAGTGAAGCACCGGGAATTAAGTCAATCTGATGCTCAATCCCTCGAATAGGCGGTAATCCCGGTGGCACGTCTTGTGGAAAGACGTCAGCGAACTCCTGCAAAATGTTAGTGACATCAGGAGGCAAAGAGGAAGGCACGTCCTTGAATGAAAATAATGCCTCTTTGCACACAAAAGCATAGCAAACAGATTTGCTGAAATCTAGCTCATCAATATCAGATTTGGTGGCAAATAAACATGCACTTTTCAATTTAATTTCAGAAGCAACACTAGATGGTTTATTATTAGGCTTCATTTGTTGCTCAAATTCTTTTGCCACAATCTGATTTCCACTCTTATTCTTCTCCTGTTTTGCTTTATTAGCTCTATTAATATCATCTTTCAAAATGGAATCAGGAGTCATAGGAAGCAAAGTAATATTTTTATCCTTATGAACAAGAGTATAGTGATTGTTTCTACCATGGTGTACAGAGTTTTTATCAAATTGCCATGGTCTACCAAGTAATAAGGAACATACTTGCATAGGTACCACATCACAATCAACATAATCAGCATATGTAGAGATACTAAAATGCACACGAACAGTACGTGTTACCTTAACCTTGCCGCTGTTGTTGAACCATTGGATGTAGTAAGGATGTGGATGTGGTCTTGTGGTGAGAGAAAGCTTCTCCACCATCTCCATGCTAGCCAAGTTGTTGCAGCTCCCTCCGTCTATTATGACGCGCACAGAACGTTCCTTCACAACTCCCTTGGTATGGAACAAATTGTGCCTCTGATTTTGCTCAGCTTGTGTGACCTGCACACTCAAAACATGATGAGCAACTAAACATTCATACCTGTCAGTGATAGAGGCAAAGGTGTCCCGTCTTTCGATGAGATGATGGATATCGCTTTGGTGGAAGTCGACTTTGACGATCCGACTACGAACGTGCGAGGACGTCGCGCCTTAGCAATCGCTAAACCAACTCCGAGAGGTTATTGACCACACCGGAGCACGATCAACCTGACCACGAGGGTCTGTTTCCTGCGAGCAAATGAAGAACAAGCAAGAAACTGAGATTGCAATCTGGATATTGCGAATATAAGATGAAAGCTTTATTGATCAAGGTGGGGTTCTGTGACGCCTTTGTCTGGTCGTTGAACACAAACGAAGTACGCGAAGTTGCAGCTATGGCGAAGTTTTAATCTAAACAAAACCCAAAGTCTAAACGATGCCCTAAGGGCTGTATATATGGAGGAAGAGGGGGGAATTTCGTGGCCCTTGGTGGAGGGGTCCGAAATCAACCCTATCTCTTGTTTCCCCACACATACGGACTCTAAAAATAGCCTATACTTATGTATTTCGAAATTACATGGGCCTGGCCCAATAATAAGGTGACGCAGCACCTAAAATAGCCTCCGGACGAAATTTATGAAGTGGCATCTTGTATATTTTGTCCAAGGCTTCATGCACCCATTATGGTGGCTTCAAAGTCCTGAAATCATCACTTGTAACTCCGTTCTTGTTCCCCTTGCGCATGCCATCATCTCCATGCTTGTTCTTGCTCCAATGTTCATCCTTCTCCAAGCTAGGCCCTTCATTTGTAAGCAAAACAAATGTATCCAATTTAGGCAGCATCATATTCTCATGAACATTAGAATCATTACCAAGAAACGAAAGTACCTGGTAATTTAGTTGGCGTGCACGAGCTCTAGTAATTGGTCCAGTATGTATAGCAGCAGGGGCTGTGGGTGTAACAATTGTATTGATGTCCTCATCATCCTCCCCTTCTGGAAATGAAGTCGTCCTCGACGGAAGTTCATCTTCCTCACCCAAATAAGGCTTCAAATCTGCAACGTTAAAAGTGGGACTAACCCCAAAATCTGCAGGCAGCTCAAGTTTATATGCATTATCATTTATTTTCTCTAACACCTTAAAGGGACCATCAGCACGTGGCATTAACTTTGATTTGTGCAAATCAGGAAATCTATCCTTACGCAAATGTAACCAAACAAGATCTCCAGGTGCAAACACAACATGTTTTCTACCCTTATCTCCAGCAAGTTTATATTTAGCATTCATGCGCTCAATGTTTTCCTTAGTTAACTCATGCATTTTTAAAATCAATTCAGCACGTTGTTTAGCATCAAAATTAACCTTCTCCGAAGATGGAAAAGGCAACAAATCAATAGGTGCATGAGGTAGGAAACCATACACAACTTCAAAAGGGCACATCTTAGTAGTAGAATGCAATGAACGATTATAAGCAAATTCAATATGAGGCAAGCATTCCTCCCACATTTTCTTATTATTCTTCAAAACAGCCCTAAGCATAGTAGACAACGTTCTATTGACTACTTCAGTTTGTCCATCAGTTTGGGGGTGACAAGTAGTACTAAAAAGCAGTTTAGTCCCCAACTTAGCCCATAAACATCTCCAAAAGTGGCTAAGAAATTTAGTATCACGATCTGAAACAATAGTATTTGGCACACCATGCAAGCGAATAATTTCATGAAAGAACAAATCAGCAACATTAACAGCATCATCGCTTTTATGACATGGTATAAAGTGTGCCATTTTCGAGAATCTATCCACGACAACAAATATGCTATGATAACTATCTTTCGATGAGATGATAACTGTCGATTTGGTGGAGACGACTTTGACGATCCGACTACAAACGTGCAACGACGTTGTGCCTTAGCAATCGCTAAATGATGAGGACATCAATACAATTGTTACACCCACAGCCCCTGCTGCTATACATACTGGACCAATTACTAGAGCTCGTGCACGCCAACTAAATTACCAGGTACTTTCGTTTCTTGGTAATGATTCTAATGTTCATGAGAATATGATGCTGCCTAAATTGGATACATTTGTTTTGCTTACAAATGAAGGGCCTAGCTTGGAGAAGGATGAACATTGGAGCAAGAACAAGCATGGAGATGATGGCATGCGCCAGGGAAACAAGAACGGAGTTACAAGTGATGATTTCAGGACTTTGAAGCCACCATAATGGGTGCATGAAGCCTTGGACGAAATATACAAGATGCCACTTCATAAATTTCGTCCCGAGGCTATTTTAGGTGCTGCGTCACCTTATTATTGGGCCAGGCCCATGTAATTTCGAAATACATAAGTATAGGCTATTTTTAGAGTCCGTATGTGTGGGGAAACAAGAGATAGGGTTGATTTCGGACCCCTCCACCAAGGGCCACGAAATCCACCCCCTCTTCCTCCATATATACAGCCCTTAGGGCATCGTTTAGACCTTGGGTTTTGTTTAGATTAAAAGTTCGCCATAGCTGCAACTTCGCGTACTTCGTTTGTGTTCAACGACCAGACAAAGGCGTCACAGAACCCCACCTTGATCAATAAAGCTTTCACCTTATATTCGCAATATCCAGATTGCAATCTCAGTTTCTTGCTTGTTCTTCGTTTGCTCGCAGGAAACAGACCCTCGTGGTCAGGTTGATCGTGCTCCGGCGTGGTCAATAACCTCTCGGAGTTGGTTTAGCGATTGCTAAGGCGCGACGTCCTCGCACGTTCGTAGTCGGATCGTCAAAGTCGACTTCCACCAAAGCGAAATCCACCATCTCATCGAAAGACGGGACACCTTTGCCTCTATCAGGTACCCCAAAGAAAAGGCACATCTTTCTTTGTAAGCTCATTGAGAGGTGCAGCAATGGTGCTGAAATCTCTCACAAAACGCCTATAGAATCCAGCGAGGCCAAGAAAACTCCTCACTTGTGTGACCGTTTTAGGTTGCGGCCAACTCTCAATAGCTTCAATCTTGGCTTTATCAACTTCAATTCCCTGTGGAGTAACAACATAGCCAAGAAAAGATACTCGGTCGGTGCAAAAGGTGCACTTCCCAAGGTTACCAAACAAACGTGCATCACGTAGAGCAATAAAAACAGCACGTAAATGTTCCAAATGTTCTTCCAAAGATCTGCTATAAATCAATATGTCATCAAAGTAAACTACCACAAATCGTCCAATGAAAGCACGTAAAACTTCGTTCATTAATCTCATGAAAGTACTAGGTGCATTAGTTAACCCAAAAGGCATGACTAACCACTCATATAATCCAAACTTAGTTTTGAATGCTGTTTTCCATTCATCTCCCAATTTCATACGAATTTGATGGTATCCACTACGTAAATCAAATTTGGAGAATATTGTAGAGCCACTCAATTCATCAAGCATATCATCTAGCCTAGGAATAGGATGACGATAACGAATAGTAATATTATTAATGCCTCTACAATCAACACACATACGTGATGTACCATCCTTTTTCGGCACTAGAATAATAGGAACAGCACAAGGACTAAGGGATTCGCGTATATAACCTTTGTCGAGAAGCTCTTGTACTTGACGCATAATCTCCTTCGTCTCCTCTGGATTGGTACGGTATGGTGCACGGTTTGGCAGTGAAGCACCGGGAATTAAGTCAATCTGATGCTCAATCCCTCGAATAGGCGGTAATCCCAGTGGCACGTCTTGTGGAAAGACGTTAGCGAACTCCTGCAAAATGTTAGTGACAGCAGGAGGCAAAGAGGAAGGCACGTCCTCGAATGAGAATAATGCCTCTTTGCACACAAAAGCATAGCAAACAGATTTGCTGAAATCTAGCTCATCAATATCGGATTTGGTGGCAAATAAACATGCACTTTTCAATTTAATTTCAGAAGCAACACTAGATGGTTTATTATTAGGCTTCATTTGTTGCTCAAATTCTTTTGCCACAATCTGATTTTCACTCTTATTCGTCTCCTGTTTTGCTTTATTAGCTCTATTAATATCATCTTTCAAAATGGAATCAGGAGTCATAGGAAGCAAAGTAATATTTTTATCCTTATGAACAAGAGTATAGTGATTGTTTCTACCATGGTGTACAGAATTTTTATCAAATTGCCATGGTCTACCAAGTAATAAGGAACATGCTTGCATAGGTACCACATCACAATCAACATAATCAGCATATGTAGAGATACTAAAATGCACACGAACAGTACGTGTTACCTTAACCTTGCCGCTGTTGTTGAACCATTGGATGTAGTAAGGATGTGGATGTGGTCTTGTGGTGAGAGAAAGCTTCTCCACCATCTCCATGCTAGCGAAGTTGTTGCAGCTCCCTCCGTCTATGATGACGCGCACAGAACGTTCCTTCACAACTCCCTTGGTATGGAACAAATTGTGCCTCTGATTTTGCTCAGCTTGTGTGATCTGCACACTCAAAACACGTTGAGCAACTAAACATTCATACCTGTCAGCGTCTTCAGGAGCCATGTATTGCGTCTCATGATCAGAATCATCTCCACCATGTTCTTCACGTGTAATAAGAGCCAAAGTCTCCTCATCATAGTCACTAGCGGACTCATATCCACCATCTGCGGTAGCAATCATCACATGCGGAGATTTGCATTCTCTCGCATAATGACCTCCTCCCTTACAACGACGACAAATAATATCACTTGTGTGCCCTGTTGATGACATGGAAGAAGAAGAACTCTGTGCAGGCCCAGCAGGTGCGCTCTTGGCAGATAATGGTGGTTGTGCCTGTTTTCTTGTATCACGACCGGAGGAGGCACCTGATTGAGGTGCTGGTGCAGTTGAAGTAGAAGATGCACGCGGTGTCCATGATGAAGGTCGGCCTGCAGAAAAGTTAGATCGCGCCTATGCTTGTCGATCCTGCACTTCACGTTCAGCTTTACAAGCAAGATGGAATAAACGAGTGATATTAGTATACTCCTTATAGTCTAGAATGGTCTGAATCTCTCTATTTAATCCACCCAGAAAACGTGCAAGCATAGCTTCATTCTCCTCAACAATACCACATCTAATAATGCCAGTTTGTAATTCCTGATAATATTCTTCTACATAATTTTTCCCTTGTCTTAAACGCTGCAAATTTTGAAGGAATTCACGTTGATAATATGGTGGAACCCAACGCGTACGCATAGCAGTTTTCAAAGCAGCCCAAGTAGTTGGAATAGGATATAATCTACAATGTTCAGACCACCATACACATGCAAAACTAGTGAAAGCACAAACAGCAGCAGCAACCCGTCTCTCCTCGGGATATTGTAAACATGTAAAACGTGGTTCAGTTTCTAACTCCCAAGTAAGATATATATCAGGAACATATCTACCCTCAAATGGTGGAATATTCAATTTCAGTTTAGGAATATGCACATCATCTCGTACCTGAGGTGGTGGTGCAGGCCTACCATTACGAATATATACCTGAGGTCGACCTGCTGGTGGTGGTGCTGGTGGGTGCACGTAGTTCTGATTTTGATCAACCTCATCCTCATAATCGCCCGCATACTCATCATCCTCCTGGGTACCAGCAGCAGCAGTAGCAGGAGCCAAAGAAGCATCAATAACAGGAACAGCAGCACCAGAAGTTTGGCCATCCTCAATAGGAACACGCTTCGCTCGTCCATACTGATTCGGAAGGATGCGTTGTTGTTGGTGTTGCAGAGGTGCGATAGGTGCAGCCGGCGGTGGTAGTGGTAAACGCGCGAGCAATTCATTAAACTTGCTATCAAGCTTTGTTTCGAATGTCTTCTCCATGCCATCTATCTTCTCCATGGCCTCGTTAAATCTGTTTAGCACATCTTGCACCTGTCCACTCATCATTTGCTGAAATTTATCATGTAGCTGTTTGTTCGTCAGGTTCTCCCAATCAGTCTCATCGGCTTGTGATCCTACCATGGTTAGCAGCAAATAGAAACACACAGGAATATGATCCTACAGACTACTAAGAAGTGGTGGTGGTGTATCACAAACCCGTCAAGCAAAACTCAAATTCTTACCAGTTCTTACCCAGCAGCAGGCGGTGATCGGCAACCGTTGTAGTCAAAACTCTCAAAGCTTGGATAGAGCGATTACCACGGAGAGTCAAACGCACGACGTAGATGTATGTGGAGCTGGGAAGGCTTATAATATGGTAGCAAAAAGGGTCAGCAATAATCAATTCAGAGATGCAAAGTTGAATAAACGCTCAACGACGGTACTGTGCTGGTCCTAGGCTAGACCGCGCTAGAGACGCGAGCCTAGAACACTAACAAAATCACGGCGCTGCACGTAAACAAGGAAAAAGCACACTCTGGAATTTTTTTTTCGCTCTTTTTTGTTTTTTTTTGCGAAAAATCACTATAATGGCGAGTGTCTCAAAACTCTTCCTAGGTCAAACTAACATGATGGGCACGAAATTTTTTCGACCAAATTTTTTTTTTCGTTTTTTCGACTGCCCGGACCCAAAACTGGAAACGGGTCAAAAAAATTTCCTATAATGGCACCTGTCTCAAAACACTCAGAAACACCTAAAAATAGGATAGCCAGAATTTTTTTCGAAAAATGCGTTTTTGAAAAATTTTGGGCCTAAACGGAGGTGGTTTCCGGACTCTTTTTTTTCGAAACCTACTCTGGCAAGCGGTGGTAATATATGGATATATGGTGGTGGTATATGGCAGCGGTGGTGGTATATGGCAGCGGTGGTAATATATGGATATGGATCGGTGGTGGTATAAGGATACGGATTGGTGGTGGTATATGGATACGAATTCGGAGCGGTGGTGGTAGGTGACAGGGGCGATGATGATGGTGCGGTGGCGGCGTGACAACTTATGACCAGAACTCGAAACTCTAAAAGACTAACGCTAAGACCAGCAACTAGACACGACGATGCAACCGCAAATTCAACAAAGCAAAACCCTAAAAAGATTATGCAAAGGCTCAGATTGGTTCGGATATGATGAACTAACCCTAATTTTTTTTGGCTTTTTCGTGGACTGTAGGTATGAAGAACAGACTCGATCTAAACTACGAAAAACTGTAAAATCTCACCGAGCAACCTGGAAATCTGATACCACTTGATAGAGGCAAAGGTGTCCCGTCTTTCGATGAGATGATGGATATCGCTTTGGTGGCAGTCGACTTTGACGATCCGACTACGAACGTGTGAGGACGTCGCTCCTTAGCAATCGCTAAACCAACTCCGAGAGGTTATTGACCACGCCGGAGCACGATCAACCTGACCACGAGGGTCTGTTTCCTGCGAGCAAACAAAGAACAAGCAAGAAACTGAGATTGCAATCTAGATATTGCGAATATAAGATGAAAGCTTTATTGATCAAGGTGGGGTTCTGTGACGCCTTTGTCTGGTCATTGAACACAAACGAAGTACGCGAAGTTGCAGCTATGGCGAACTTTTAATCTAAACAAAACCCGAAGTCTAAACGATGCCCTAAGGGCTGTATATATGGAGGAAGAGGGGGGAATTTCGTGGCCCTTGGTGGAGGGGTCCGAAATCAACCCTATCTCTTGTTTCCCCACACATACGTACTCTAAAAATAGCCTATACTTATGTATTTCGAAATTACATGGGCCTGGCCCAATAATAAGGTGACGCAGCACCTAAAATAGCCTCGGGACGAAATTTATGAAGTGGCATCTTGTATATTTCGTCCAAGGCTTCATGCACTCGTTATGGTGGCTTCAAAGTCCTGAAATCATCACTTGTAACTCCGTTCTTGTTCCCCTTGCGCATGCCATCATCTCCATGCTTGTTCTTGCTCCAATGTTCATCCTTCTCCAAGCTAGGCCCTTCATTTGTAAGCAAAACAAATGTATCCAATTTAGGCAACATCATATTCTCATGAACATTAGAATCATTACCAAGAAACGAAAGTACCTGGTAATTTAGTTGGCGTGCACGAGCTCTAGTAATTGGTCCAGTATGTATAGCAGCAGGGGCTGTGGGTGTAACAATTGTATTGATGTCCTCATCATGTGTAGGACAAGGACTAGAACAAGGAACTGTGGCAGAACCTTTAACAGGAAAGACAAGAACACGTACGTGGCAGCAGCAACAGAAGCGCTGGACTTGGGGTCGGTGTCCTCGCCTGCCATGTCGTCGAGGAGGTCGTGGACGTCGGGGAAGAAGTCGTCGTCGGGGAAGTAGTCATCGGCGACCGGATCGTCCGTGATGAAGCAGCCAGTAGTCGCGTTGAGAGCTCCCCAAAAACCTTATCACCCTTCTCCCGTACAGGACTCAAACGGTGTGGTTTCGGAGGCCTACTGTCCCGACCTGTGGTGCATGTCGCAAGACGGGATGGGGAAGAATGTAGCAGCAGCGCAGTGGTCGGAACTTTGTGGCGAGAGGAAGAGGAGCTTCTGTTGTGTCTCTCTAGAGAGGAGTGACGTCTCTTATATAGGCACAGGAGAAGGACGCGAAGAGGCTACGGCAGGAGGTGAAGCAACGAAGGGAGACGAAGCGAACAGGCAGCGGCCGAAGAGGCATGCCGTTCAAATTTAGTGTCCACTACAGAAAATGTTTCAACTCCCACATGACCTTTCGTATACCCGTCGTGCGTGGCAAAAATTTAGATATCGGCTCGGCTCATTCCTGCAACCCGCGGCGCGTCATGACGAGGCGTGGCGTGGCGAGGTGGGCGGCGGAGGAGCATGCGTGGATATCCCTCTTGTTCTCATGCTCGTACAAGTGGGGAAAGAACCTCCCTTATAAGGAGGTCCAACTCCCACTAAACTAGAAATGTGGGACTAAACTTTAGTAGTATCCCTTGCCTTGCACAAATGGGCTAAGTGGGCCTCTAGGAATTAGGAATTTCTGAAATAGTTATTGGGCTGCCCAAAATAGACTAAATTCCAGTAATCCCCCACCAGATCCCAGAGGCACACAGAAATTTGCCTTTGGTTCCAAAACACTGTTTTATATACCGGTACTGCAGTGGAGACTGTTAAGTTGAACTTCCACCTAGAACTCTATGCTACACTAGTAAGCAACTTGAACAGTGGACTGGGCCTTGAACTGCAAGTTTTCTTCGAATCTAGCTTCACATAAAGCCTTGACCGATACGTGGCTACCGTGGATCTTCCCCGCGGGTGGAGCTTATGCGTCATACTCCGTGACCTTTCATGAGTTTGCTAGAGAGAACCCTACTCTCATAGATTGCGACGTTTGACAATCAGACTCATATAGGTGTTTTCTACAAAAGATGTTCTGCAGGATAACATCTCTGCTTAAATAAGCCACTTAGAACACATTAAGATATACATCAACCTGCCATGCAGATTAGGAGAGTATTGCATCTTCATGGAGTGGTATTGTGAATAGTAAGGATACTCTCCTCTCAGTTGACCAACAGCTTGTCTTCCACATCTAATTCACGGGATCTCCAATCACAAAGAATAGGTTACCACTGTGAACAACTCATATTGTGGGTCTCATACCCATCTCCCTCGATGCATTATCTATCACATTACGTGATAGACCCTTGGTAAAAGGATCTGCCAGATTTTTAGACATTTGGATATAATCCAACGCAATAACTCCGGAGTTTTTCATTTTCCTGACAGACTTTAACCTTCTCTGAACGTGTCTTGATGACTTCATGTTATCCTTTGAGCTGCTCACTTTCGTGATCACAGTTTGACTGTCGTAGTTCATAAGGACACCAGGTACAGGTTTCTCAACAACCGGCAAATCATTCAAGAGCCGGCGAAGCCAATCTGCTTCAACCATAGTTGTATCTAGTGCTGTGAGTTCTGCTTCCATTGTTGACCTCGTTAAGATGGTATGTTTGCAAGACTTCCAAGAAACAGCGCCACCTCCATGAGTGAATACATAACCGCTCGTGGCCTTTATCTCATCAGCATCTGAGATCCAGTTTGAGTCACTATACCCTTCAAGCACCTTTGGATGCTCGGTGTAGTGAATTCCATAATTTGGAGTGCCTTTCAAATAACGCAAAACTCTTTCTAGAGCTTTCCAATGCACATCTCCTGGTTTTGAAACAAACCAACTCAGTTTGCTAACAGCAAAAGAGATGTCAGGTCTTGTAGCACTGGCTAAGTACATAAGCGAGCCAATAATCTGAGAATACTTCAATTGGTCTCTAGCAATTCGTCGATTCTTTCGAAGCAACACACTAGCATCATATGGTGTTGGAGAGGGCTTGCAGTCACTATAGCCAAGGCGACTCAAGATCTTTTCCACATAGTGAGATTGAAGCAATGTAATCCCACCATCATCGTCTCTCAACAACTTGATGTTCAGAATGACATCAGCCACTCCTAAATCCTTCATCTCAAAACAGCGAGATAGGAAATCCTTGACCTCCTTAATAACATTCAGATTGGTTCCAAAAATCAGTATGTCATCAACATACAAGCACATGATAACTCCCTCGCCCCCACCATGGCGATAGTACACACATTTGTCAGCTTCGTTCACAACAATGCCTGCAGCTGTTAAAGTTCTTTCAAACTTCTCATGCCACTGTTTGGGTGCTTGCTTAAGTCCGTACAAAGACTTCAGCAACTTGCACACTTTGCCTTCCTGACCATCTAGTACAAACCCATCTGGTTGTTTCATATAAATTTCCTCGACCAACTCTCCATTTAGGAAAGCAGTCTTAACATCCATTTGATGAACAAGAAGACCATGCGAGGCAACTAGTGAAAGTAGAACTCGAATAGTGGTCAGTCGAGCCACAGGTGAGTAAGTATCAAAGAAGTCTTCACCTTCTTTTTGGGTATAACCCTTAGCCACGAGCCGAGCCTTGTACTTTTCAATAGCACCATCATGCGTAAGCTTCTTCTTGAATACCCATTTGCATCCTATAGGTTTGCACCCATAAGGACGATCAGTTATCTCCCAAGTTTCATTCGCCAATGTGATGAGGACATCAATACAATTGTTACACCCACAGCCCCTATTGCTATACATACTGGACCAATTACTAGAGCTCGTGCACGCCAACTAAATTACCAGGTACTTTCGTTTCTTGGTAATGATTCTAATGTTCATGAGAATATGATGCTGCCTAAATTGGATACATTTGTTTTGCTTACAAATGAAGGGCCTAGCTTGGAGAAGGATGAACATTGGAGCAAGAACAAGCATGGAGATGATGGCATGCGCAAGGGGAACAAGAACGGAGTTACAAGTGATGATTTCAGGACTTTGAAGCCACCATAATGGGTGCATGAAGCCTTGGACGAAATATACAAGATGCCACTTCCTAAATTTCGTCCTGAGGCTATTTTAGGTGCTGCGTCACCTTATTATTGGGCCAGGCCCATGTAATTTCGAAATACATAAGTATAGGCTATTTTTAGAGTCCGTATGTGTGGGGAAACAAGAGATAGGGTTGATTTCGGACCCCTCCACCAAGGGCCACGAAATTCCCCCCTCTTCCTCCATACATACAGCCCTTAGGGCATCGTTTAGACTTTGGGGTTTTGTTTAGATTAAAAGTTCGCCATAGCTGCAACTTCGCGTACTTCGTTTGTGTTCAACGACCAGACAAAGGCGTCACAGAACCCCACCTTGATCAATAAAGCTTTCATCTTATATTCGCAATATCCAGATTGCAATCTTAGTTTCTTGCTTGTTCTTCGTTTGCTCGCAGGAAACAGACCCTCGTGGTCAGGTTGATCGTGCTCCGGCGTGGTCAATAACCTCTCGGAGTTGGTTTAGCGATTGCTAAGGCGCGACGTCCTCGCACGTTCGTAGTCGGATCGTCAAAGTCGACTTCCACCAAAGCGAAATCCACCATCTCATCGAAAGACGGGACACCTTTGCCTCTATCAAGACCCTAAAAAGCTTATGCAAGGCTCAGATTGGTTCGGATATGATGAACTAACCCTAATTTTTTTTGTGGCTTTTTCGTGGACTATAGGTATGAAGAACAGACTCGATCTAAACTACTAAAAAACTGTAAAATCTCACCGAGCAACCTGGAGCTCTGATACCACTTGATAGAGGCAAAGGTGTCCCGTCTTTCGATGAGATGGTGGATTTCGCTTTGGTGGAAGTCGACTTTGACGATCCGACTACGAACGTGCGAGGACTTCGCGCCTTAGCAATCGCTAAACCAACTCCGAGAGGTTATTGACCACGCCGGAGCACGATCAACCTGACCACGAGGGTCTGTTTCCCGCGAGCAAACGAAGAACAAGCAAGAAACTAAGATTGCAATCTGGATATTGCGAATATAAGATGAAAGCTTTATTGATCAAGGTGGGGTTCTGTGACGCCTTTGTCTGGTCGTTGAACACAAACGAAGTACGCGAAGTTGCAGCTATGGCGAACTTTTAATCTAAACAAAACCCCAAAGTCTAAACGATGCCCTAAGGGCTGTATATATGGAGGAAGAGGGGGGAATTTCGTGGCCCTTGGTGGAGGGGTCCGAAATCAACCCTATCTCTCGTTTCCCCACACATACGGACTCTAAAAATAGCCTATACTTATGTATTTCGAAATTACATGGGCCTGGCCCAATAATAAGGTGACGCAGCACCTAAAATAGCCTCGGGACGAAATTTAGGAAGTGGCATCTTGTATATTTCGTCCAAGGCTTCATGCACCCATTATGGTGGCTTCAAAGTCCTGAAATCATCACTTGTAACTCCGTTCTTGTTCCCCTTGCGCATGCCATCATCTCCATGCTTGTTCTTGCTCCAATGTTCATCCTTCTCCAAGCTAGGCCCTTCATTTGTAAGCAAAACAAATGTATCCAATTTAGGCAGCATCATATTCTCATGAACATTAGAATCATTACCAAGAAACGAAAGTACCTGGTAATTTAGTTGGCGTGCACGAGCTCTAGTAATTGGTCCAGTATGTATAGCAATAGGGGCTGTGGGTGTAACAATTGTATTGATGTCCTCATCAAGATGGAATCCATCTCGCTACGAACCGCTTCCTTCCAGTAGTCAGCATCTTCAGATGCATAGGCCTCTGAAATAGAATTGAGAGTGTCATCTATGAGGTACACAAGAAAATCATCACCAAAGGACTTTGCAGTCCTCTGTATCTTGTTCCTCATAGGAACTTCATTGTTCTCCTCCACGGGACTTTCAAAGTGTTCCATCGAAATTGTAGGTTCGGTAATTGTAACTGGTTCCTGATTCGATGAACTAGGCATCTCCTGATTAGATGAGGTAGTCATATCCTTCATGGGAAAGATATCTTCAAAGAAAGTCGCATCATTTGACTCCATGATCGTACCGACATGCATGTCAGGTACCTCAGATTTTACAACCAAGAATCTATAGCCAATGCTATGAAAAGCATATCCCAGGAAAACACAATCCACAGTCTTTGGTCCAAGCTTCCGCTTCTTTGAAATTGGAGCATTGACTTTAGCCAAACAACCCCATGTTCGCAGATAAGAGAGTTTTAACCTTTTCTTCTCCCATTCCTCGAATGGAGTTATCTCTTTGTTCTTTGTGGGGACTCGGTTCAGGACATGACATGCTGTCAATATCGCCTCCCCCCACCATGCCTTGGAGAGACCCGATGTGTCTAACATGGCGTTAACCAAATCAGTTAGAGTACGGTTCTTTCTTTCGGCCACCCCATTTGACTGAGGTGAGTAGGGAGGTGTGCTCTCATGGATTATACCATGTTCCGCATGAAAAGCATCAAACTCATTGGAAAAATACTCTCCACCACGGTCGGACCTAAGCCTCTTCATTTTTCGATCAAGTTGGTTTTCCACTTCAGCCTTATAGATCTTGAAAAAGTTCAAAGCCTCATCCTTAGATTTCAGAAGATACACACGACAGTATCTAGTGGAGTCATCAATTAACGTCATGAAATATTTCTTTCCACCTTTTGTCAACACACCATTCATTTCACATAGATCTGAATGTATGAGCTCTAGTGGTGCAAGATTTCTTATTTCCGCAGTCGTGTGAGACTTACGAGGTTGCTTAGCTTGCACACACACTTGACACTTAGATCCCTTGACGGTGGTGAAACTAGGGATTAAGTTCAACTTCGCTAGTCGCGACATGCAACCAAAGTTAACATGACAAAGACGTGAATGCCACACATTGGATTCACTATTGTTGCAAATATGATTAACAACTTTATTGCAAACGTCTGATAAGGATAAACGAAACAAGCCTCCTGACTCACAGCCTTTACCAACAAAGGTTCCATACTTGGATGTTACAAATTTATTCGACTCAAAGACAAGCTTGTAGCCATCTCTACACGGAAGAGATCCGCTAACAAGATTTTTATTGACGGAGGGGACATAATGCATGTTCTTCAGCCGCACGATCTTCCCCGAAGTACACTTCAGATCGACCGTGCCAACACCACGAACAGAAGCACTTGAACCGTTGACCATCAGCACGGTTGAAGTCCCTGCGGTCTGATAAGACGAAAACATGGAAATATCACCGCATACATGCACATTAACACCCGTGTCAATCAACCGGTCAGGAGAATGACATACTGAAAGAATAGTGGGAAATATACCATACCCAGGATCCTTCATGTCAGTGTCTCCAATGACAACATTAGCGGTCTTGCCGCCTTTCCCAGGATGACGCTTGTCATAGCGATTAGGGCAACTAGGAGCCCAATGATCAGGATCCCCACACACATGACAAGCACCTTTCTTCTTGCCATTCTTCTTCTTGAAGTTCGTGTTTTGCACAGCCTTGTTCTTCCCATCAAACTTTATTTTTCCATCAATCTTGCCCTTGTTCTTGAACTTGTGGGGCTGGAAGTTCTGCTTCTGTACCACATTGGCACTAGATCCTCCCTCAACACCTCGAGCACGTGTGTCCTTTGCTCTCGCCTTTTCTTCCACATCAAGAGTGCCAATAAGATCCGGGACGGAAAACTCCTGCCTCTTATGCTTCAACAAGGTAGCAAAGTTCCTCCATGAAGGGGGAAGCTTAGTGATGATACCTCTGGCAACAAACTTGTCCGGTAGCATATAACTGAAGTCCTCAAGTTCTCTAGCAAATGATTGTATCTCATGAGCTTTCTCAACCACGGAGCGCTCTTCGGTCATCCTGTAATCATAGAATTGCTCCATGATGTACAGCTCAGTGCCAGCATCCGAGACCCCAAACTTGGCCTCGAGTGCATCCCACATATCTTTTCCATTATCAATTGACGCATAAGCATCAACTATGTTCTCACCAAGAACACTCAAGAGAGCAGCCTTAAACAGAGTATCCATTATCTGAAAAGCTTGTGCCTGTTGAGCATCAATCTCTCCTTCAGGTTTGCCGAGAGTGGCGTCATAGCAACTCATGGTTTGAAACCACAAGACTGCTCTCATGTGCCACCTCTTATAGTGGATACCCTCAAACATAGGAGGTCTCATGGAAGCAGCAAAACCACTTGGGGTAAATTGCCTATAATAAGGTTTTTGGATTGTTGGAAATATGAGCAATTTACCAAATGATTTTATTAACGGAAATACTAGATAAAGCATGACTAATATAGTAATTGTTGGAAATATGAGCAATTTACCAAATGATTTTATTAACAGAAATACTAGATAAAGCATGACTAATATAGTAGAGATAAAACAAGTCATGCGTTCTGACAGAGAGAAGGTAAATAGCTTCTGCATATATGAACCGTTGCCTATCATTATCTAAAGCAGACAGTATAGCAAGTAGCATATATGAAGTAGAACCTATCATGTGTAGGACAAGGACTAGAACAAGGAACTGTGGCAGAACCTTTAACAGGAAAGACAAGAACACGTAAGGGACAGTAGCAGCAGAAGCGCTGGACTTGGGGTCGGTGTCCTCGCCTGCCATGTCGTCGAGGAGGTCATGGACATCGGGGAAGAAGTCGTCGTCGGGGAAGTAGTCGTCGGCGACCAGATCGTCCGTGATGAAGCAGCTAGTAGTCGCACTGAGCGCTCCCCAAAAACCTTATCACCCTTCTCCCGTACAGGACTCAAAAGGTGCGGCTTCGGAGGCCTACTGTCCCGACCTGCGCTGCACACTGCAAGACGGGATGGGGAAGAACGTAGCAGCAGTGCAGTGGTCAGAACTTTGTGGCGAGACGAAGAGGAGCTTCTGTTGTGTCTCTCTGGAGAGGAACGACCTCTCTTATATAGGCACAGGAGAAGGACGCGAAGAGGCTGCGACAGGAGGTGAAGCAACGAAGGGAGACGAAGCGAACAGGCAGCGGCCGAAGAGGCGCGCCGTTCGAATTTAGTGTCCACTATAGAAAATGTTTCAACTCCCACGTGACCTTTCGTATACCCGTCGTGTGTGGCAAAAATTTAGATATCGACTCGGCTCATTCCCGCAAACCGCGGCGCGTCGTGACGAGGCGTGGCGTGGCGAGGCGGGCGGCGGAGGAGGAGCGCGCATGGATATCCCTCTTGTTCTCATGCTCGTACAAGTGGGGAAAGAACCTCCCTTATAAGGAGGTCCAACTCCCACTAAACTAGCAATGTGGAACTAAACTTTAGTAGTATCCCTTGCCTTGCACAAATGGGCTAAGTGGGCCTCTAGGATTTATTAGGAATTTCAGAAATAGTTATTGGGCTGCCCAAAATAGACTAAATTCCAGCAAAAGCCGTTGTTGTAAGTCCTTAATCCTCATGCCTTTTAACTACTACATACTCTGACTTATGCATTGAACTGCATGGTTTGCAGCCAATGTCTATACTCTTTTCAATTTTATACACAATTGTGTTACCATATCATTGTACTTTACAAGGTTTAAAAGAGAGGAGTGATGTTCCTTTGATCTTGATCTGTAATCTAGTTCCGTGGTAGACTTGCGCACACAACGTTATAATTTCTTGTTTGTATGTTCTCAGTTGTGTTGTGATATGAATGATGTCATACTATACTTACCATATTATAAACTTTGTCTCTTTATCCATAGTTGTCAATACAATGTGAAGAAATAGACAATACGTTAGCCATGGTACATGGTCATATGTTTGGAGCCTAGTTTTATTATGTACTTTGTAGTCAAATACAACTAATATTTTACACGGGTTCACGAGAATAAGTTCTGTATATAGACCAAAGCTATTTTGTTTAGTTTTACTGCCTCATTAATATCTTCTGTTCTGGTACTATGAATGTAAAAACTCAACTTTTCAGCAAGCTACGGAAAAATGGTGTAACCGCCACCTTCTGAAGCTGGCGAGGCAACTATAACTGCAATGTCACCTCTTGCCGTAGTGGGTCAGTACCTGTCCACTAACAGTGCCAAAAGCACATTCCTGCATAATATTGGGTTTGTTGTTAAGGCAATCTCGTCCAAACTGCCATATGATCAAGATATGCATGCTCAAAGCAATGTTATATCTGCGCTCCAGACACAAGTCCATTCCCTAACAGAGACCCTTTGTGAAACAAGGACATCCACTGTTCGATGTTGTCAAGATATGCATGGTTTTGAAACCAGACTATCAGACATTTGCTATGTTGTTTAGGAGCCTAGGAGAAATGAAGGTGAAGGTTATGGTGCTCCATCGGACAGTACATCATGAAAGCATAACAGACAGGTCAAATGAACTGAGCTTCTGAACTTCTGGTGGTGCATTTATCTACCGGACTGTTAACTTTCAAGCCACCTTCCTTTCGTTTTATGGTTGTAATTTGTTTTGTTGCGATACAAAATTTGTTCTTAACGTGTAGCCACCGGCTAAAGAAGATAGCAAGCCATTTTTGTATAGTGTAGGGTGTTCCCTATATTTTCACTGGTGGCGAACTTTGATGCCTAGTGGATGAAATTTTTGCTATCGCCTTAATAGCCTAGTGTTAGTTTCTGGCTTATTTATTTCCTACTCTACTTTTTTCCTTAGGTTGCTAGTAGCCGCAACAACCATGGGCCATATACGGACTGTGGTAACCTTGAGCCTGCTATAGGGCATTGGATCCATGGGCCTCCTACGGGCCGACAGATAAATGGACCTCCAACGGGCCATGGAATTAGTGTGCCTCGGGCCATCGGACAAAAGGTCCCACATGGGTCATAAACGGGCACAATTGGTATCAGGCCAGCATTGTAACGGGCCGTTAACAGGTTGGAAGACAACAAAGGCTTAATTCTGTCATAGGCATAACAGGTCGTTAATGGGCCAGAATATAGGACATGCTAGAAACTGCGCAATGGGTTAGCAGGCTACAAACAGGCCGATTCTAACCATGGGCCAAATTTGGCCCATTAGGGGAACAGGCCAGTAACGGGCCGGAAGTAATCGAGGGCCGGAAAGGAGCCCAAGAACGTATGGGTCGTAAGTAGGCCGAAAGCTAATATGGGTTGGAAACGACCCATGTGAATCATGGGCCGTTAATGGGTACAAAGAAGTTTACTGTTCATTATGGGCCAGAGTCAACGTGGGCCACTAAAGGGCCCAAAGATACAAAAGGCCTCATATGGATCGAAAGGCGTCGTGGGCCATACATGGGCCAAAGGTGAAATCGGATGGTGTTATATTAGACGGCCCACATCACGTTGTTGGGCCGATTTCAGGAAGGCCCTAATGGGTCGTAAAATGGGATCTATGCGAACAAACCGTTAACAAGCTTTTCATGGGTCGGCCCGCTAGCTTTCAACCAAGTCAAACGGGCTGGCCTTTGTAAGCTAAATGGGCCAGTGTTGGGCCGTCGCACGTGTCGACCTATCATAGGCGCCTATCTGAACCAATGACGAGCTGACAGGTGTTTACTTCAGCCAATGAGAATTTTACACGTGGAAAATCCCCATTGGTCCACACGGTTAACGGGTTATCGGATCCAAAACCGGACCCGATAGCTTAATGACGACCCATTACGGTGTATGCCACGTGTCGGTTACCCTTGACGAAAGCACTTCCATGATGCGTCATTTATCGTCATGGAAGTGAACACTTCCGTGATGATAATTTTGGTATTGTCATGGAACACTTCTACGGCAGCACGGGTATGACTATCTTGATTCTGCCATAAAATCGTAATGTATGTACATGCATGACAGAAAACGCGACCTACTATGACAAACACGTATCATCATGGAAGTGCATTTTTTTGTAGTGCAGTCACCAATGCAAATATCCTAATACTACTCTAGCATCATCGAACGTTAAGCGTGCGATCCTATGGGTTCGAGAACCATATAGACATGACCGAGACACCTCTCTAGTCAATAACCCATAGTAGGACCTAGATGCCCGTATTGGTTCCTACATATTCCTCGAAGATCTTTATCGGTTGAACCACGATATCAAGGATTCAGTTAATACCGTATGCAATTCCCTTTGTCCGGCGATATGTTACTTGCCCGAGGTTCGATCGTGGGTATGTCCATACCTAGTTCAATCTCGATACCGCCGAGTCTCTTTACTCATTTTGTAATACAATATCTCGTTACTAAACTCATTAGTCATATGAAGCTTCTCGTGATGTTGTATTACCGAGAGGGCCCAGAGATATCTCTCCTTTAGACAGAGTGACGAATCCCAGTCTCGATCCATGCAACCAAACAGACACCTTCGAAGATACTCGTGGAGCACCTTTATGATCACCTAGTTACAAAGTGAAGTTTGATAGCACACAAGGTATTCCTCCAATATCTGGGAGTGACATGATCTCATGGTCTAAGGAACACATACTTGACATGAAGAAACCTTGTAATATCCCCAGTTTCATGCTACAGTGACCTCACCCTAATGGTGCCATGTCATCATGTTTAAGTAAGTCAAATTACCACTTGATAAAAATCAAAGCCATTTTCAAATTTAAAATAAAGCCAAATAAAATATTTCTTCAAACTGAAAAACTAAAATGTTTGAGATGTTGCAAGTATTCACTGAGTAATTTTCGTGTAGAAACCAGCATCTTTTGAATTTTGAAAATTCCCTTAACCTATTTAAAATAGGGCTAGCAGCATTAAATATACGCACATAAATTCAAAACTGAATTTGATCATCTCCTTTTGGTCCCAAACTTTTTGTGCTAGCCTAGAACGTAGCCAAGTATTTTAGTGGTAAATATCACATCTAACAAAAATCAAATGGTGACAAAGTTAATTGCAAAGCAATAGCTTTTTAAATTATAGATAGATTAAAGAGAAAAGCACACACTATGCACCTAAAGCCTAGTGCTACAGTGTGAAGCCCAACATTTAACTGTACCAGGCCCAACCCACCTGGCCGGCCTTTTCCCCTACCTCTGGACAGAGGTAGAGGCCATGGCACCGAGCGCGAACGCACGCCGTCCAGGCCATAGATGACCACCTGTTGACCATCCACTGGTGCCCAGATATGGATAAGCACACCCCTGACCCCCTTGACAAACCCTAGCCCTCATTTTCCCCTCGCCTGCTCACTCGCGTCAAAATAGTCAACGCACGAACGGTGCTTGCCATGGTTGCGATCTTCATTGCGCCCACTGGCCTCCCCGGCGCCCGGGAGGATGCCCAAGTGCTTCCTCGTCGTCCACTACTTCGCCCAGGTGCCTTGAATTGAGTCAGACCGTGTCGTACACTCGCCATCACCTATGTTCTTCGCCACGGCCGTCGCATCTCGTCATCGGGCATGACATATCCGGCCACCCCCGCACTCCCTAGCCTTGTCCATGAGCTCCACAGTGAGATTCTCCGCCGATTACCCTCTTCCCCAACCTTGATCTGGTCGCCGTTTGCCGTCCCCGAGCACATCCGAGCTCGCGTGTACGCGTACATACGTCCGTGCGTCAGCTGCTGCTGCTTAACAACCATCTGTTGCTGCTACGTATTGCTGCTACCGCGCGCCCGCCCTGACCTTGCCTCCGTGTGCCGCTGCTCACTGGCCATTGCCTACTGCCGCACATGCTGCCACCCGCCGCCTACCGCCGCCCCTGCAGCCGCCCACCGCCTAGCGCTACCCCTGTTGCTGCTTTCTGCTGTTGCCACTGCTTAGCTTCTGCCGCTGCTACTATTGCTTAGTTGCCGCCGCTGTTGTGCGCTACTTTGCTGCTGCTAATGGCCATGGCGGCCATGTTGAGTGCGTGGGTGTGCACATCCACACTGGCCGGCCATGCAAATTAGATTAGGACTAATTGGTAGTACAGGTTAGGTTAGTTGCTACACTATGACATATGGACCCCATTTGATTAGGTTAATTATTTATTAGGTTAGATATTGCCTTAAGACAGGTGGGCCACCCTCTAATAAGCCTAACTAGAAATTAACTAAACACTGTTAAAATATTACATGGCATGACAACTGGGTCCCATAGGACCTTTGACTGGTCAACCATGGACCAGTCAACTACTTAGTCAGCACTTGACTGGACCCACTGGTCAGCCTCACTGGTGCCCCTCTGGTGCACTGCACCGGGTGCACCTAGTTTTTAACTGTTGATTTTCGAAATTAAAAATAAATAACAAAATTTAGAAAATCATTTAAAAATTTGAAAAATCGTAGAAAATAAACCATAGCTCGGATGAAAAGGTTTTCTACATGAAAGTTGCTCAGAAAAATGAGACGAATCTGAATACGCAGTCTGTTTGTCTGCCACCCGATCCTAGCATAGCAAACATGCAACAATCCCCGTCAATTTCATATGTCCGAAAATGCCTAACACCAGGAATACTTTCCCAGATGTTCTTCCCATTCGTTGGTATCACCTAGTACTACATTAGGTCACCCCTAGCACAATGTATTGTCGCGTCTTGCTTTGTGTCACATTTGATTGCTTTGTTATTTATTGTGTTCCCCCTCCATTACTTCTTTCCAGTAGACCCCGAGACCGCTGCCGATGCCCGTGTTTTCGACTACGTCGACAATGACATGTACCTGTCTGCAGAGCTTCCAGGCAAGCCCCCCTTGTTCATCCCGATATCGCCTACTCTTTCCCTCTACTACTTGCATTAGAGTAGTGTAGTTGTTACTGCTTTCGGATGAACCTATTCTGCTGCATATATAGCGTGTCCTTGTTACTATTGTTGATACATTTACCTGCAATCCTAAATGCTTAGTATAGGTTTCTAGTTTATCACCAGTGGCCTTACATTCTTGTCCGTCTGCCATGTTGTACTACTGGGCCGTGATCTCTTCGGCAGGTGATCAATGGTACATATACTATATACTTTTACATTACCTATGTAACTGTTCGAAGACGGGAGCTGAAGGGGTAGGTGGTT
Organism: Triticum dicoccoides; assembly: GCF_002162155.2. Lineage (NCBI taxonomy): Eukaryota > Viridiplantae > Streptophyta > Magnoliopsida > Poales > Poaceae > Triticum > Triticum dicoccoides. The sequence goes on along the minus strand of NW_021236408.1, from coordinate 77,500 downwards.
CCATCCAGGTAGTGATGGGCCACGGTTCATGACAACCCCCTAATGGTTACTTTGTGGCGGAGTGACATGGCAGGTTGCGACCACCTAGGAGACATGTGGGCCTGGTCCCCGGACGGCGTCCGCAGATACTTCAGATAACATGCTTAAAGAGATCTAGATATTTGATCTGAGTCTGGCCACTTGCCTATATGCACTAACCAACTACGCGGGAAGATTTATGGGCACTCGACGTCGTGGTATCAGCCAAAGCCTTCTTGACGTCAGCGACTGAGCGACGCACGCCGGGTTGGACCAGGTAATGCAACATCCTTTGTAATGGAGGTAGCTAGGTCTTCTCACCGGCCACGTATGCAACATGCAGGTGTGCAACGGGCGATGGGCCAGACCCCTGCGCACTTAGGATTTAGACTGGCATGCTAACCTCTCTGTTGGGAAATGTGGTGCACCCCTGCAGGGAAGTTTATCTATTCGAATAGCCGTGTCCCTCGGTAAAAGGACGACCCAGAGTTGTACCTCGGCCTTATGACAACTAGAACCGGATACGTAATAAAACACACCCTTCGAAGTGCCTTATACAACGCGGTGATTGCTCTCTCACAGGGCGACGAGGGGAGGATCTCCATGTAGGATTATGCTATGCGATGATACTTGGTTAACTTACCATCTACTCTCTTCTATTGCTTCAAGATGGAGGCTGCCAGAAGCGTAGTCTTTGATAGGACTAGCTATCCCCCTTTTTTTCTGGCTTTTTGCAGTTCATTCCACATATACTACCCCTTTAATTGATACCAATGCATATGTAGTGTAGTTCCTTGCTTGCGAGTACTTTGGATGAGTACTCACGGTTGCTTTGCTCCCCCTTTTCCCCCCTTTCTATACCTGGTTGTCGTGACCAGATGTTGGAGCCCAGGAACTAAATGCCACCGACGATGACTCATACTACACTGGAGGTGCCTACTTGATGAGGACATGACTACCTTGGATATGACCAAAAATATTGCATATATGCATATTTGTCAGGTGATTTCTAGTGCAAACTATTCAATAATCTATTTATGTTATCCAGAACAAAAATACTTCACACACGTTTGTGTTTTGTCTAATTGCAGGTGTATGGGACATTTGTACAATCCACATATGAAGATAAGGAAGAAAGAGATGTTTATTTGCTGTCCAAAAAGTTCTCTCACGTCACTTTTGGCCCAAGAGAAGATAGAGTCCAAGTATCTCACGTTCTGGATTCAGATTCGGACTGCACAGACATACCTGACTCAAAATGCACACAAGTTTTTCATACGGACTCCGAATTGGGTGATTCTTTTTTTGTTGGAAACTAGATTTCGTGCACTTTCCAACCCAATTGGAATCACCTTCAAATTCGTCCGGAGCGTTGAGTTGTGGACGAAACAATCTGATGCTGTAGCAGAATCCGAGTCAAACTACAAGTCCAAAGGTGTTACATCACCTCCACTTGGGCCCATTGGCCTTGTACGACCTAGATTTAGTTTTAGGCTGCCTTGGGACGTCCTCCCACCTCCTTGGCCGCCACCCCTTACTCCTATATAAGTAGATCCATCTAGTAGCTTTTTCCTTGGGATTTTTTTAGTTAAAAGTTAGCCATTGCAACTTCGTGTACTTCGTTTGTGTCCAACAACCAGACCAAGACCGCTTACGGATCCCCACCGTTATCAATACCTCATATATATTTGCAATATTCAGATTGCTTTATCATATTCTTGCTCGTTCTTCGATTGCTTGCAGGAATAGACCTTCGTGGTCAGGCTGACCGTGCTTCCGGCATCGTCAGTAACCTCAGGAGATTGGTTTAGCGATTGCTAAGGCGCAACGTCGTGCTCGTTTGTAGTCGGATCGTCAAAGTCGTCTCCACCAAATCGATAGTTATCATCTCATCGAAAGATCGGAACACCCTCGCCTCTATCAAGTGGTATCAGTTTTCACGTTGCTCGGTGAGAATTTCCAGTTTTTCCTAGATTAGATTTATTTTCTTACCTATTGTCCAAGAAAAAGCCAGAAAACAAAAGTTAGATCTATTCATCCTTTCTCCTAGCCAGACTGAGCCTTTCCAATTTTCTTTTCATTGTTTGCATTATTGAATTATCGGTTGCATTGCCGTGTCGAGTTGCTGGTCTTAGTGTCTAGTTCCTTTAGAGTTTCGAGTTCTGTTCACATTAGTCACGCAGCCGCTGCATCATTATCCCATCTGCTGTTCACCATCCCATCCACCAATTTCCACCATGTGCTACGCACTGTTTATTGTCATAATCATAGTTTAGGTCACTCACATCTTCGCCTGATCGAATCTGCATCTTATCTAGTTTGTCTTGGAAAGAGGGAGAAAAAGAATATAAAGAAAAACAAAGAGAGAAAAAAGGAAAGAAAAAAAAACGAAAAAGAGGGAGAAGAAAAAGAAAAAAAAGCGTGAGAAAAAAAAGAGAGAAGAAAAAAAATTGGATCTATCTAGAATCAATCTCGTACCTGAATTCGGATTAGAATCTGTTTTGCGCACTGTTCAGTAAAACAGGTGTATCTTCCTCATACGAAGTCCGTTTTGACTCCGTGAGTACTCAGATTGAAGATAGCGACGAGCTGCATCTAAATAGTTGCAGAAGCTAGTTCAATATTTGACACCTCAAAATCGGCTTCTAAATAGGTCTTTTTGCCCTCCGAAGTTCGTGAACACAGCTTGTTCCAATTTTTTAGGCCAGTTTTAGAATTCTTTGACTCCTCATATCAACTCGGAATTGAGTGATTCTTTTTGCATTGGAAAGCTTGAGTTAGTAGCATTCTTTGAAAGAATTTATCAGAAAACTGTCTCAAACTTTTCAAGAGGAAAGTTGGAGAGAGAGTTGTTGTATATCCTGCTTGGCAGTTGTTTTTCATCATTATCTTCACTGCCGTTGTGATCTTCACTTATATCTTGCTGTCAAGAGCTACTTAGTATCCTTCATTGATGCTAGTTGTGCTACGCCGTGACCTCATTAGTGTTCTAGGCTCGCTTCTCTAGTCCGGTCTAGCCTAGGACCAGCACAGTACCGTCGTTGAGCGTTTATTCAACATTGCATCTTTGAATTGATTATTGCTAATCTTTTGCTACCATATATAGCCAACCCAGCTCCACATATTTCTACACCGTGTATACGTACGCTCCCCTGGCAATCGCTTTACTCAATATTCGGAGTTACTTGACACCGCTGGTTGCCGATCACCGCCTGCTGCATGGTAAGAACTTGTAAGACATTGATATTTGCTTTACTGTGAGCGTTTTACCACCACATCCTAGTAGTTATGGGAACATTATTTTTGGGTTTTGTTTCTTGTTCTACTAGTCATGACAGGATCCAGAGTCAATTCATGGGCTTTGTCGATCGTGGGAGACGTGCCACCACCTTTGCAAATACCACAACCGTCACGAGAGGTGCACAAACATCCAAATGCACATGATCAGGTTAATGTATCTATACCACCATTTAATGGCCGTTTTAAACCTGCTTTATATATTGAATGGGAGTTCCACATAAAAAATATATTTGCTTCCCATAATTTCGATGAACATAAAAAGGTTAAGGTTGCGGTTGGTTCTTTCACTGGTTATGCTTTGGTTTGGTGGAGTGAATATTGTCGGTTACACCCTGATTATATACCTACTACTTGGGATGATTTGAAACTTGCCATGCGACATACTTTCGTCCCTGCTTATTATACTCGTGACATGATTAAGAAGTTGCAACACTTAAAACAAGGTAGTGAAACTGTAACAAAATATTATGATGATTTACAAACTACCTTGTTGCATTCCTCTTTAGAAGAAAGTGAAGATGATTTTATGGATAGATTTTGGGGAGGATTAAACCGTGATATTCAAGAGATACTAATTCATGAAGAGTGTTATCCTATGGACCATTTGTTTCATCTTGCTTGCAAAGCTGAACAGGAAATAAAACGACGTGTTGGCCACGAGGAGAACAAGCGCACGGTGCACATTCCAAGAGTTGATATGATTGTTCCTTCGACTACTAGGCATACTATGACAACCACATCCGTTGTTGTCAGGACTACATCACCTCCACCATGTGACACATCGCCCCCGAGAGTGGCTATGATGAGGACATCAATACAATTGTTACACCCACAGCCCCTGCTGCTATACATACTGGACCAATTACTAGAGCTCGTGCACGCCAACTAAATTATCAGGTACTTTCGTTTCTTGGTAATGATTCTAATGTTCATGAGAATATGATGCTGCCTAAATTGGATACATTTGTTTTGCTTACAAATGAAGGGCCTAGCTTGGAGAAGGATGAACATTGGAGCAAGAACAAGCATGGAGATGATGGCATGCGCAAGGGAAACAAGAACGGAGTTACAAGTGATGATTTCAGGACTTTGAAGCCACCATAATGGGTGCATGAAGCCTTGGACGAAATATACAAGATGCCACTTCATAAATTTCGTCCGGAGGCTATTTTAGGTGCTGCGTCACCTTATTATTGGGCCAGGCCCATGTAATTTCGAAATACATAAGTATAGGCTATTTTTAGAGTCCGTATGTGTGGGGAAACAAGAGATAGGGTTGATTTCGGACCCCTCCACCAAGGGCCACGAAATTCCCCCCTCTTCCTCCATATATACAGCCCTTAGGGCATCGTTTAGACTTTGGGTTTTGTTTAGATTAAAAGTTCGCCATAGCTGCAACTTCGCGTACTTCGTTTGTGTTCAACGACCAGACAAAGGCGTCACAGAACCCCACCTTGATCAATAAAGCTTTCATCTTATATTCGCAATATCCAGATTGCAATCTCAGTTTCTTGCTTGTTCTTCGTTTGCTCGCAGGAAACAGACCCTCGTGGTCAGGTTGATCGTGCTCCGGCGTGGTCAATAACCTCTCGGAGTTGGTTTAGCGATTGCTAAGGCGTGACGTCCTCGCACGTTCATAGTCGGATCGTCAAAGTCGACTTCCACCAAAGCGAAATCCACCATCTCATCGAAAGACGGGACACCTTTGCCTCTATATCAAGTGGTATCAGATTTCCAGGTTGCTCGGTGAGATTTTACTGTTTTTCGTAGTTTAGATCGAGTTTGTTCTTCATACCTACAGTCCACGAAAAAGCCACAAAAAAAATTAGGGTTAGTTCATCATATCCGAACCAATCTGAGCCTTTGCATAATCTTTTTAGGGTTTTGCTTTGTTGAATTTGCGGTTGCATTGTCGGTTTAGTTGCTGGTCTTAGAGTCTAGTCTTTTAGAGTTTCGAGTTCTGGTCATAAGTTGTCACGCCGCCGCCGCACCTTCATCATCGCCCCTGCCATCTACCACCACCGCTCCGAATTCGTATCCATATACCACCACCAATCCGTGCCCATATACCACCACCGATCCATATCCATATACTACCACCGCTACCACCACCGCTGCCATATACCACCACCATATATCCACCACCAATCCGAGTTCCTTGCTTATTAGGTTTGTTTTCGGGATCCATCTAGATTCCGATTCGTGTTTCCTTGCTGGAGTAGGTTTCGGAAAAAAAAAAGAGTCGGGTAGCCACGCTCCGTTTAGGCCCAAAATTTTTCGAAAACCCATTTTTTGAAAAATTTTCTGGCTATCCTTTTTTTAGGTGTTTCTGAGTGTTTTGAGACAGGTGCCATTATAGGAAGTTTTTTTTGACCCGTTTCCAGTTTTTGGGTCCGGGCAGTCGAAAAAAAAAATTTGGTCGAAAAAATTTCGTGCCCATCCTGTCAGTTTGAGCTAAGAAGAGTTTTGAGACACTCGCCATTATAGTGATTTTTCGCAAAAAAAAAGCAGCGCAAAAAAAAAGAGCGCAAAAAAAAAAAGAGCGAAAAAAAATTCCAGAGTGTGCTTTTCCCTTGTTTACGTGCCGCGCCGTGATTTTGTTAGTGTTCTAGGCTCGCGTCTCTAGCACAGTCTAGCCTAGGACCAGCACAGTACCGTCGTTGAGCGTTTATTCAACTTTGCATCTTTGAATTGATTATTGCTGACCCTTTTTGCTACCATATTATAAGCCTTCCCAGCTCCACATACATCTACGTCGTGCGTTTGACTCTCCCTGGTAATCGCTCTATCCAAGCTTTGAGAGTTTTTGACTACAACGGTTGCCGATCACCGCCTGCTGCTGGGTAAGAACTGGTAAGAATTTGAGATTTGCTTGACGGATTTGTGACACCCACCACCACCACTTGTTCGTAGTCTGTAGGATCATATTCTTGTGTGTTTCTATTGCTGCTAACGATGCCAGGATCACAAGCCGACGAGATTGACTGGGAGAATTTATCGAACAAGGAGCTTCATGATAAGTTTCAGCAAATGATGACTGAACAGGTGCAAGATGTGCTGAACAATTTTGAAGAGGCCACGGAGAAGATCACTGGCTTTGAGAAGACGTTCGAAACAAAGCTCGATAACAAGTTTAATGAATTGCTTGCGCGTCTTCCACCACCACCACCCGCTGCAGCTAACGCACCTCTCCAACAACAACAACAACGACTACCTCCACGTCGCGAAGCAGACCTCCGCCGAGCAAGCCGTGTTCCTCTTGCGTTTGGCCAAACTGTTGGTGCTGCTGTTGATACTTCGGTGGCTCCTGCTGCTGATGCGGAGGAGGATGATTATGTGGGAGATTATGAGGATGAGGTTGATCAAAATCAACACTACGTGCAGCCACCAGCACCACCACCAGCAGGTCGACCTCAGGTATATATTCGTAATGGTAGGCCTGCACCACCACCTCAGGTACGAGATGATGTCCATATTCCTAAACTGAAATTGAATATTCCACCATTTGAGGGTAGATATCTTCCTGATATATATCTTACTTGGGAGTTAGAAACTGAACAACGATTTACATGTTTACAATATCCTGAGGAGAGACGAGTTGCTGCTGCTGTTTGTGCTTTCACTAGTTTTGCATGTGTATGGTGGTCTGAACATTGTAGATTATATCCTATTCCAACTACTTGGGCTGCTTTGAAAACTGCTATGCGTACGCGTTGGGTTCCACCATATTATCAACGTGAATTGCTTCAAAAATTGCAGCGTTTAAGACAAGGAAAAAATTCTGTAGAAGAATATTATCAGGAATTACAAACTGGCATGATTAGATGTGGTATTGTTGAGGAGAATGAAGCTATGCTTGCACGTTTTCTGGGTGGATTAAATAGAGAGATTCAGACCATTCTAGACTATAAGGAGTATACTAATATCACTCGTTCATTCCATCTTGCTTGTAAAGCTGAACGTGAAGTGCAGGATCGACAAGCATTGGGGCGAACTAACTTTTCTGCAGGCCGACCTTCATCATGGACACCACGTGCATCTTCTACTTCAACTGCACCAGCACCTCCATCCGGTGCCACCTCCAGCCGTGATACAAGAAAACAGGCACAACCACCATTATCTGCCAAGAGCGCACCTGCGGGGCCTGCACAGCGTTCTTCTTCTTCCATGGCATCAACAGGGCACACAAGTGATATTATTTGTCGTCGTTGTAAGGGAGGAGGTCATTATGCGAGAGAATGCAAATCTCCGCGTGTGATGATTGCTACCGCGGATGGTGGATATGAGTCCGCTAGTGACTATGATGAGGAGACTTTGGCTCTTATTACACGTGAAGAACATGGTGGGGATGATTCTGATCATGAGACGCAATACATGGCTCCTGAAGACGCTGACAGGTATGAATGTTTAGTTGCTCAACGTGTTTTGAGTGTGCAGGTCACACAAGCTGAGCAAAATCAGAGGCACAATTTGTTCCATACCAAGGGAGTTGTGAAGGAACGTTCTGTGCGCGTCATAATAGACGGAGGGAGCTGCAACAACTTGGCTAGCATGGAGATGGTGGAGAAGCTTTCTCTCACCACAAGACCACATCCACATCCTTACTACATCCAATGGTTCAACAACAGCGGCAAGGTTAAGGTAACACGTACTGTTCGTGTGCATTTTAGTATCTCTACATATGCTGATTATGTTGATTGTGATGTGGTACCTATGCAAGCATGTTCCTTATTACTTGGTAGACCATGGCAATTTGATAAAAGTTCTGTACACCATGCTAGAAACAATCACTACACTCTTGTTCATAAGGATAAAAATATTACTTTGCTTCCTATGACTCCTGATTCCATTTTGAAAGATGATATTAATAGAGCTAATAAAGCACAACAGGAGAAGAATAAGAGTGAAAATCAGATTGTGGCAAAAGAATTTGAGCAACAAATGAAGCCTAATAATAAACCATCTAGTGTTGCTTCTGAAATTAAATTGAAAAGTGCATGTTTATTTGCCACCAAATCTGATATTGATGAGCTAGATTTCAGCAAATCTGTTTGCTATGCTTTTGTGTGCAAAGAGGCATTATTTTCATTCGAGGACATGCCTTCCTCTTTGCCTCCTGCTGTCACTAACATTTTGCAGGAGTTCGCTGACGTTTTTCCACAAGACGTGCCACCGGGATTACCGCCTATTCGAGGGATTGAGCATCAGATTGACTTAATTCCCGGTGCTTCACTGCCAAACCGTGCACCATACCGTACCAATCCAGAGGAGACAAAGGAGATTATGCGTCAAGTACAAGAGCTTCTCGACAAAGGTTATATACGCGAATCCCTTAGTCCTTGTGCTGTTCCTATTATTCTAGTGCCGAAAAAGGATGGTACATCACGTATGTGTGTTGATTGTAGAGGCATTAATAATATTACTATTCGTTATCGTCATCCTATTCCTAGGCTAGATGATATGCTTGATGAATTGAGTGGCTCTACAATATTCTCCAAAGTTGATTTGCGTAGTGGATACCATCAAATTCGTATGAAATTGGGAGATGAATGGAAAACATCATTTAAAACTAAGTTTGGATTATATGAGTGGTTAGTCATGCCTTTTGGGTTAACTAATGCGCCTAGTACTTTCATGAGACTAATGAACGAAGTTTTACGTGCTTTCATTGGACGATTTGTGGTAGTCTATTTTGATGATATACTGATTTATAGCAGATCTTTGGAAGAACATTTGGAACATTTACGTGCTGTTTTTATTGCTCTACGTGATGCACGTTTGTTTGGTAACCTTGGGCAGTGCACCTTTTGCACCGACCGAGTATCTTTTCTTGGCTATGTTGTTACTCCACAGGGAATTGAAGTTGACAAAGCCAAGATTGAAGCTATTGAGAGTTGGCCGCAGCCCAAAACGGTCACACAAGTGAGGAGTTTTCTTGGCCTCGCTGGATTCTATAGGCGTTTTGTGAGAGATTTCAGCACCATTGCTGCACCTCTCAACGAGCTTACAAAGAAGGATGTGCCTTTTGTTTGGGGTACCGCACAGGAAGAAGCCTTCACGGTATTGAAAGATAAGTTGACACATGCTCCTTTACTCCAACTTCCTGATTTTAATAAGACTTTTGAGCTTGAATGTGATGCTAGTGGAATTGGATTAGGAGGTGTGTTATTACAAGATGGCAAACCTGTTGCATACTTTTCTGAAAAATTGAGTGGGCCTAGTCTGAATTATTCTACTTATGATAAAGAATTATATGCTCTTGTTCGGACTTTAGAAACATGGCAACATTATTTATGGCCCAAGGAGTTTGTTATACATTCTGATCATGAATCTTTGAAACATATTAAAAGTCAAGCTAAACTGAATCGTAGACATGCTAAATGGGTTGAATTCATTGAGACTTTCCCTTATGTCATTAAACACAAGAAGGGAAAAGAAAATGTTATTGCTGATGCATTGTCTCGTCGCTATACTATGCTTTCACAACTTGACTTCAAAATATTTGGTTTGGAGACCATCAAAGATCAATATGTGCATGATGCTGATTTTAAAGATGTAATGCAGAATTGTAAAGAAGGAAGAATGTGGAACAAGTTTGTCGTTAACGATGGATTTTTGTTTCGTGCTAACAAGCTATGCATTCCAGCTAGCTCCGTTCGTCTTTTGTTGTTGCAGGAGGCGCATGGAGGAGGATTAATGGGACACTTTGGCGTGAAGAAGACGGAGGACGTACTTGCTACACATTTCTTTTGGCCAAAGATGAGACGGGATGTTGAGCGTTTTATTGCTCGATGCACTACATGTCAAAAAGCTAAGTCACGACTCAATCCTCATGGTTTATATATGCCTTTGCCTGTACCTAGTGTTCCTTGGGAGGATATATCTATGGACTTTGTTTTAGGTTTACCTCGAACAAAGAAGGGGAGGGATAGCATATTTGTTGTCGTGGATAGATTCTCGAAAATGGCACACTTTATACCATGTCATAAAAGCGATGATGCTGTTAATGTTGCTGATTTGTTCTTTCGTGAAATTATTCGCTTGCATGGTGTGCCAAATACTATTGTTTCAGATCGTGACACTAAATTTCTTAGCCACTTTTGGAGATGTTTATGGGCTAAGTTGGGGACTAAACTGCTTTTTAGTACTACTTGTCACCCCCAAACTGATGGACAAACTGAAGTAGTCAATAGAACGTTGTCTACTATGCTTAGGGCTGTTTTGAAGAATAATAAGAAAATGTGGGAGGAATGCTTGCCTCATATTGAATTTGCTTATAATCGTTCATTGCATTCTACTACTAAGATGTGCCCTTTTGAAGTTGTGTATGGTTTCCTACCTCGTGCACCTATTGATTTGTTGCCTCTTCCCTCTTCGGAGAAGGTTAATTTTGATGCTAAACAACGTGCTGAATTGATTTTAAGAATGCATGAGTTAACTAAGGAAAACATTGAGCGCATGAATGCTAAATATAAACTTGCTGGAGATAAGGGTAGAAAACATGTTGTGTTTGCACCTGGAGATCTTGTTTGGTTACATTTGCGTAAGAATAGATTTCCTAATTTGCGCAAATCAAAGTTAATGCCACGTGCTGATGGTCCCTTTAAGGTGTTAGAGAAAATAAATGATAATGCATATAAACTTGAGCTGCCTGCAGATTTTGGGGTTAGTCCCACTTTTAACATTGCAGATTTGAAGCCTTATTTGGGTGAGGAAGATGAACTTCCGTCGAGGACGACTTCATTTCAAGAAGGGGAGGATGATGAGGACATCAATACAATTGTTACACCCACAGCCCCTGCTGCTATACATACTGGACCAATTACTAGAGCTCGTGCACGCCAACTAAATTACCAGGTACTTTCGTTTCTTGGTAATGATTCTAATGTTCATGAGAATATGATGCTGCCTAAATTGGATACATTTGTTTTTGATAGAGGCGAGGGTGTCCCGATCTTTCGATGAGATGATAACTATCGATTTGGTGGAGACGACTTTGACGATCCGACTACAAACGTGCACGACGTTGCGCCTTAGCAATCGCTAAACCAATCTCCTGAGGTTACTGACGATGCCGGAAGCACGGTCAGCCTGACCACGAAGGTCTATTCCTGCAAGCAATCGAAGAACGAGCAAGAATATGATAAAGCAATCTGAATATTGCAAATATATATGAGGTATTGATAATGGTGGGGATCCATAAGCGGTCTTGGTCTGGTCGTTGGACACAAACGAAGTACACGAAGTTGCAATGGCTAACTTTTAACTAAACAAATCCCAAGGAAAAGCTACTAGATGGATCTACTTATATAGGAGCAAGGGGTGGCGGCCAAGGAGGTGGAAGGACGTCCCAAGGCAGCCTAAAACTAAATCTAGGTCGTACAAGGCCAATGGGCCCAAGTGGAGGTGATGTAACACCTTTGGACTTGTAGTTTGACTCGGATTCTGCTGCAGCATCAGATTGTTTCGTCCACAACTCAACGCTTCGGACGAATTTGAAGGTGATTTCAATTGGGTTAGAAAGTGCACGAAGTCTAGTTTCCAACAAAAAAAGAATCACCCAATTCGGAGTCCGTATGAAAAACTTGTGTGCGTTTTGAGTCAGGTATGTCTGTGCAGTCCGAATCTGAATCCAGAACGTGAGAGACTTGGACTCTATCTTCTCTTGGGCCAAAAGTGACGTGAGAGAACTTTTTGGACAGCAAATAAACATCTCTTTCTTCCTTATCTTCATATGTGGATTGTACAAATGTCCCATACACCTGCAATTAGACAAAACACAAAAGTGTGTGAAGTATTTTTGTTCTGGATAACACAAATAGATTATTGAATAGTTTGCACTAGAAATCACCTGACAAATATGCATATATGCAATATTTTTGGTCATATCCAAGGTAGTCATGTCCTCATCAGTTTTGCTTACAAATGAAGGGCCTAGCTTGGAGAAGGATGAACATTGGAGCAAGAACAAGCATGGAGATGATGGCATGCGCAAGGGAAACAAGTACGGAGTTACAAGTGATGATTTCAGGACTTTGAAGCCACCATAATGGGTGCATGAAGCCTTGGACGAAATATACAAGATGCCACTTCATAAATTTCGTCCGGAGGCTATTTTAGGTGCTGCGTCACCTTATTATTGGGCCAGGCCCATGTAATTTCGAAATACATAAGTATAGGCTATTTTTAGAGTCCGTATGTGTGGGGAAACAAGAGATAGGGTTGATTTCGGACCCCTCCACCAAGGGCCACGAAATTCCCCCCTCTTCCTCCATATATACAGCCCTTAGGGCATCGTTTAGACTTTGGGTTTTGTTTAGATTAAAAGTTCGCCATAGCTGCAACTTCGCGTACTTCGTTTGTGTTCAACGACCAGACAAAGGCGTCACAGAACCCCACCTTGATCAATAAAGCTTTCATCTTATATTCGCAATATCCAGATTGCAATCTTAGTTTCTTGCTTGTTCTTCGTTTGCTCGCAGGAAACAGACCCTCGTGGTCAGGTTGATCGTGCTCCGGCGTGGTCAATAACCTCTCGGAGTTGGTTTAGCGATTGCTAAGGCGCGACGTCCTTGCACGTTCGTAGTCGGATCGTCAAAGTCAACTTCCACCAAAGCGATATCCATCATCTCATCGAAAGACGGGACACCTCCGCCTCTATCACGACTCAATCCTCATGGTTTATATATGCCTTTGCCTGTACCTAGTGTTCCTTGGGAGGATATATCTATGGACTTTGTTTTAGGTTTACCTCGAACAAAGAAGGGGAGGGATAGCATATTTGTTGTCGTGGATAGATTCTCGAAAATGGCACACTTTATACCATGTCATAAAAGCGATGATGCTGTTAATGTTGCTGATTTGTTCTTTCGTGAAATTATTCGCTTGCATGGTGTGCCAAATACTATTGTTTCAGATCGTGATACTAAATTTCTTAGCCACTTTTGGAGATGTTTATGGGCTAAGTTGGGGACTAAACTGCTTTTTAGTACTACTTGTCACCCCCAAACTGATGGACAAACTGAAGTAGTCAATAGAACGTTGTCTACTATGCTTAGGGCTGTTTTGAAGAATAATAAGAAAATGTGGGAGGAATGCTTGCCTCATATTGAATTTGCTTATAATCGTTCATTGCATTCTATGATAGAGGCAAAGGTGTCCCGTCTTTCGATGAGATGGTGGATTTCGCTTTGGTGGAAGTCGACTTTGACGATCCGACTACGAACGTGCGAGGACGTCGCGCCTTAGCAATCGCTAAACCAACTCCGAGAGGTTATTGACCACGCCGGAGCACGATCAACCTGACCACGAGGGTCTGTTTCCTGCGACCAAACGAAGAACAAGCAAGAAACTGAGATTGCAATCTGGATATTGCGAATATAAGATGAAAGCTTTATTGATCAAGGTGGGGTTCTGTGACGCCTTTGTCTGGTCGTTGAACACAAACGAAGTACGCGAAGTTGCAGCTATGGCGAACTTTTAATCTAAACAAAACCCAAAGTCTAAACGATGCCCTAAGGGCTGTATATATGGAGGAAGAGGGGGGAATTTCGTGGCCCTTGGTGGAGGGGTCCGAAATCAACCCTATCTCTTGTTTCCCCACACATACGGACTCTAAAAATAGCCTATACTTATGTATTTCGAAATTACATGGGCCTGGTGATAGAGGCGAGGGTGTCCCGATCTTTCGATGAGATGATAACTATCGATTTGGTGGAGACGACTTTGACGATCCGACTACAAACGTGCACGACGTTGCGCCTTAGCAATCGCTAAACCAATCTCCTGAGGTTACTGACGATGCCGGAAGCACGGTCAGCCTGACCACGAAGGTCTATTCCTGCAAGCAATCGAAGAACGAGCAAGAATATGATAAAGCAATCTGAATATTGCAAATATATATGAGGTATTGATAATGGTGGGGATCCATAAGCGGTCTTGGTCTGGTCGTTGGACACAAACGAAGTACACGAAGTTGCAATGGCTAACTTTTAACTAAACAAATCCCAAGGAAAAGCTACTAGATGGATCTACTTATATAGGAGCAAGGGGTGGCGGCCAAGGAGGTGGAAGGACGTCCCAAGGCAGCCTAAAACTAAATCTAGGTCGTACAAGGCCAATGGGCCCAAGTGGAGGTGATGTAACACCTTTGGACTTGTAGTTTGACTCGGATTCTGCTGCAGCATCAGATTGTTTCGTCCACAACTCAACGCTCCGGACGAATTTGAAGGTGATTCCACTTGGGTTGGAAAGTGCACGAAATCTAGTTTCCAACAAAAAAAGAATCACCCAATTCGGAGTCCGTATGAAAAACTTGTGTGCGTTTTGAGTCAGGTATGTCTGTGCAGTCCGAATCTGAATCCAGAACGTGAGAGACTTGGACTCTATCTTCTCTTGGCCCAAAAGTGACGTGAGAGAACTTTTTGGACAGCAAATAAACATCTCTTTCTTCCTTATCTTCATATGTGGATTGTACAAATGTCCCATACACCTGCAATTAGACAAAACACAAAAGTGTGTGAAGTATTTTTGTTCTGGATAACACAAATAGATTATTGAATAGTTTGCACTAGAAATCACCTGACAAATATGCATATATGCAATATTTTTGGTCATATCCAAGGTAGTCATGTCCTCATCATCCTCCCCTTCTTGAAAATAAAGCCGTCCTCGGCGTTGCTTAATCTGAAATGAGGCTAACAAAAGAGACAAGGTGTACATGTTGTATATGTATATGTCATCCATTTTTACTTCCCTTGATTTTTGCACGTATGACACGTGTATACATGAGTAATTTTCATAGTTCATAAAAACTAAAGCCAAAAAATTATCACAAGAAGTAGAAGGCATGAAAATATTAGAACTCAGTTTGCACATATAAGTGAAGCTCTTATTCATTTCAAAAGATTCGCAATGTTCATCATTAAACCATCCCAACTTTGGTGAATAAACCTTACTTGCATCAAATTTACATGCTACAACATGCTTAAATAAGCAAACATGCAATAAGTCATTGGACACAGAATCATCACCAAGATTGGAGGCCATATCAAAATGATTAAACATTAGTTCTTTTGCATCAACAGTTAATTCAATGGGTGCACTCAAAATTATTGATATTTCAGTTGTTTGATCACATGACGCATTCATGACAGTAACAAGATTCTCTAAAATAGGTGGTGTGCTCAAATCAACAGGTAACTCAATACATGACGCATTCAAGTTAACTAGGCATGCATCATTCTCATATGAAGTTATATCATCAATACCTTTACTGCTACCTTGTGGCAAAGATGTAGCTGATGTAGGTACGGACGTTGACAATGTACCATACCCTTGAGATGATGTTGCGCTCACAATCCGAGGTGGGGCTGCTCTAGTAGGTGCAATAGTGGAGTAACCAACCGGCGATGGTGAGCATGAACTGGAATAGTAGTTGTTGTAGTCACCCAATGCATCCTCTTGTATCTGTCTCTCAAAGGTACAAGCACGGACATACATACCAGTAATGCAACGAGGAATATACCGAAATCTTGCCTGAATATCATGGTTCAAACCACCAAAAAATCTATTCATTGTATCATCCTCAGATTCTTCTATGTCACAATGATGCATATAAGATTTGAACTCTTGGTAGTAAGCATGAACAGTGTTACTGCCTTGTTTTAATTGCTCCAATTTTGCAACGCAATTCACGACGGTAGTAAGGAGGAAAAAATTGTTGTCTCATTACAGCTTTCAAAACTTTCCAAGTTGTGGGTTGGTTATCAATGTTTTTCTTACAATGTACACTCCACCAAACAGAAGCAAAACCAGTAAATGCTCTAATGGTAGCTCGTACTCTCTCAAGTTCAGAAAAATCATGGTGACTAAAAACTTGTTCTACTTCAAGCTCCCAAGCTAGATAAATAGCAGGATTAAATCTACCCTCAAATGATGGTAAAGAGATAACCTGACCATATGCTTGTGTGTGTTGTCCCAACTCTTGTGATGGTGAAGATGTGTCCGTCGTCCAAGAACTTCTATCTCTGGAACCTGTCATGATTAGTAGAAACAAGAACCAAAATTCGAGAATAATGTTCCTATGAACTACTAGGATGTGGTTGTAAAGTGCTCACAGTAAAGCAAATATCAATATCTTACAAGTTCTTACCATGCGGCAGGTGGTGACAGGCAACCAGCAGTGTCAAATAACTCTGAAGATTGTGTAAAGCGATTGCCAGGGGAACGTGCGTATACACGGTGTAGAAATATGTGGAGCTGGGTTGGCTATATATGGTAGCAAAAGATTAGCAATAATCAATTCAGAGATGCAATGTTGAATAAACGCTCAACGACGGTACTGTGCTGGTCCTAGGCTAGACCGAACTAGAGACGCGAGCCTAGAACACTAATGAGGTCACGTCGTAGCACAACCAGCATCAATGAAGGATACTAAGTAGCTCTGGACAACAAGATATAAGTGAAGATCACAACGGCAATAAAGATAATGATGTGAAACAACAGCCAAGCTGTTTTACTGAACAGTGCACAAAACAGATTCCAATCCGAATTCAACTACGAGATTGAGTCTAAAAAGATCCGAATTTTGTTTTTTTTTCTCTTTTTTTTTCCTCACACTTTTTTTCTTTCTCTCCTTTTTTTTCTCTGACTTTTTTTTTCTCTTTTTTTTCTCTCGTTTTTTTCTCTCTTTTTTTTCTCCCTCTTTCCAAAACAAACTAGATAAGATGCAGATTGGATCAAGTGAAGATGTGAACGATCTCAACTATTATTATGACAATGAATGGTGGGTAGCACGTGGTGGAAATTGATGGATGGGTGGTGGACAGCGGAAGAGATAATGATGCAGCGGTGGCGTGACTAATGTGAACAGAACTCGAAACTCTAAACGAACTAGACACTAAGACCAGCAACTGACACGACAATGCAACCGATAATTCAACTATGCAAGCAATGAATAGAAAATTGCAAAGGCTCAGACTGGCTTGGATAAAGGATGAACAGATCTAACTTTTTTTTGTGGCTTTTTCATGGACTGTAGGTATGAATGACAGATGCGATCTAAACTATGAAAAACTGTAAAATCTCACCGAGCAACCTGAAAACTGATACCACTTGATAGAGGCGAGGGTGTCCCGATCTTTCGATGAGATGATAACTATCGATTTGGTGGAGACGACTTTGACGATCCGACTACAAACGTGCACGACGTTGCGCCTTAGCAATCGCTAAACCAATCTCCTGAGGTTACTGACGATGCCGGAAGCACGGTCAGCCTGACCACGAAGGTCTA
This sequence comes from Triticum dicoccoides, assembly GCF_002162155.2. Taxonomy (NCBI): domain Eukaryota; kingdom Viridiplantae; phylum Streptophyta; class Magnoliopsida; order Poales; family Poaceae; genus Triticum; species Triticum dicoccoides. The sequence goes on along the minus strand of NW_021236408.1, from coordinate 59,889 downwards.
TTCCTGCAAGCAATCGAAGAACGAGCAAGAATATGATAAAGCAATCTGAATATTGCAAATATATATGAGGTATTGATAATGGTGGGGATCCATAAGCGGTCTTGGTCTGGTCGTTGGACACAAACGAAGTACACGAAGTTGCAATGGCTAACTTTTAACTAAACAAATCCCAAGGAAAAGCTACTAGATGGATCTACTTATATAGGAGCAAGGGGTGGCGGCCAAGGAGGTGGAAGGACGTCCCAAGGCAGCCTAAAACTAAATCTAGGTCGTACAAGGCCAATGGGCCCAAGTGGAGGTGATGTAACACCTTTGGACTTGTAGTTTGACTCGGATTCTGCTGCAGCATCAGATTGTTTCGTCCACAACTCAACGCTTCGGACGAATTTGAAGGTGATTTCAATTGGGTTAGAAAGTGCACGAAGTCTAGTTTCCAACAAAAAAAGAATCACCCAATTCGGAGTCCGTATGAAAAACTTGTGTGCGTTTTGAGTCAGGTATGTCTGTGCAGTCCGAATCTGAATCCAGAACGTGAGAGACTTGGACTCTATCTTCTCTTGGGCCAAAAGTGACGTGAGAGAACTTTTTGGACAGCAAATAAACATCTCTTTCTTCCTTATCTTCATATGTGGATTGTACAAATGTCCCATACACCTGCAATTAGACAAAACACAAAAGTGTGTGAAGTATTTTTGTTCTGGATAACACAAATAGATTATTGAATAGTTTGCACTAGAAATCACCTGACAAATATGCATATATGCAATATTTTTGGTCATATCCAAGGTAGTCATGTCCTCATCAGTTTTGCTTACAAATGAAGGGCCTAGCTTGGAGAAGGATGAACATTGGAGCAAGAACAAGCATGGAGATGATGGCATGCGCAAGGGAAACAAGTACGGAGTTACAAGTGATGATTTCAGGACTTTGAAGCCACCATAATGGGTGCATGAAGCCTTGGACGAAATATACAAGATGCCACTTCATAAATTTCGTCCGGAGGCTATTTTAGGTGCTGCGTCACCTTATTATTGGGCCAGGCCCATGTAATTTCGAAATACATAAGTATAGGCTATTTTTAGAGTCCGTATGTGTGGGGAAACAAGAGATAGGGTTGATTTCGGACCCCTCCACCAAGGGCCACGAAATTCCCCCCTCTTCCTCCATATATACAGCCCTTAGGGCATCGTTTAGACTTTGGGTTTTGTTTAGATTAAAAGTTCGCCATAGCTGCAACTTCGCGTACTTCGTTTGTGTTCAACGACCAGACAAAGGCGTCACAGAACCCCACCTTGATCAATAAAGCTTTCATCTTATATTCGCAATATCCAGATTGCAATCTTAGTTTCTTGCTTGTTCTCCGTTTGCTCGCAGGAAACAGACCCTCGTGGTCAGGTTGATCGTGCTCCGGCGTGGTCAATAACCTCTCGGAGTTGGTTTAGCGATTGCTAAGGCGCGACGTCCTCGCACGTTCGTAGTCGGATCGTCAAAGTCGACTTCCACCAAAGCGAAATCCACCATCTCATCGAAAGACGGGACACCTTTGCCTCTATCAAATCTTTTGCTACCATATATAGCCAACCCAGCTCCACATATTTCTACACAGTGTATATGTACACTCCCCTGGCAATCGCTTTACTCAATATTCGGAGTTACTTGACACCGCTGGTTGCCGATCACCGCCTGCTGCATGGTAAGAACTTGTAAGACATTGATATTTGCTTTACTGTGAGCGTTTTACCACCACATCCTAGTAGTTATAGGAACATTATTTTTGGGTTTTGTTTCTTGTTCTACTAATCATGACAGGATCCAGAGTCAATTCATGGGCTTTGTCGATCGCGGGAGATGTGCCACCACCTTTGCAAATACCACAACCGTCACGAGAGGTGCACAAACATCCAAATGCACATGATCAGGTTAATGTATCTATACCACCATTTAATGGCCGTTTTAAACCTGCTTTATATATTGAATGGGAGTTCGACATAAAAAATATATTTGCTTCCCATAATTTTGATGAACATAAAAAGGTTAAGGTTGCGGTTGGTTCTTTCACTGGTTATGCTTTGGTTTGGTGGAGTGAATATTGTCGGTTACACCCTGATTATATACCTACTACTTGGGATGATTTGAAACTTGCCATGCGACATACTTTCGTCCCTGCTTATTATACTCGTGACATGATTAAGAAGTTACAACACTTAAAACAAGGTAGTGAAACTGTAACAAAATATTATGATGATTTACAAACTACCTTGTTGCATTCCTCTTTAGAAGAAAGTGAAGATGATTTTATGGATAGATTTTGGGGAGGATTAAACCGTGATATTCAAGAGATACTAATTCATGAAGAGTGTTATCCTATGGACCATTTGTTTCATCTTGCTTGCAAAGCTGAACAGGAAATAAAACGACGTGTTGGCCACGAGGAGAACAAGCGCACGGTGCACATTCCAAGAGTTGATATGATTGTTCCTTCAACTACTAGGCATACTATGACAACCACATCCGTTGTTGTCAGGACTACATCACCTCCACCATGTGACACATCGCCCCCGAGAGTGGCTACATCATCTGAGTTGATCATAAGAGGTAATGACAAATGTACTGATCTTCCATCTCTACATGAGAATGATGAATGCCTTGTCAATTTGAATGCACCATCTGATGAGCTACTCACTACTTTGATCACACCACCTATTTTAGAGGACTACGTTGATAATTTGACTTTGCCATGTGATCAAACAACTGAAATACCAACAATTTTGAGTGCACCCATTGAATTAACTATTGATGCAAAAGAACCAATGTTTAATCATTTTGATATGACCTCTAATCTTGGTGATGATTCTGTGTTGAATGACTTATTGCATGTTTGCTTATTTAAGCATGTTGTAGCATGTAAATTTGATGCAAGTAAGGTTTATTCACCAATGTTGGGATGGTTTAATGATGAACATTGTCAATCTTTTGAAATGAATAAGAGCTTCACTTATATGTGCAAACTGAGTTGCAATATTTTCGTGCCTTCTACTTCTTGTGCTAATTTTTTGGCTTTAGATTTTATGAACTATGCAAGTTACTCATCTATTCATGTGTCATATATGCAAAAATCAAGGGAACTAAAAATGGATGACATATACATATACAACATGTACACCTTGTCTCTTTTGTTAGCCACATTTCAGATTAAGCAACGCCGAGGACGGCTTTATTTTCAAGAAGGGGAGGATGATGAGGACATGACTACCTTGGATATGACCAAAAATATTGCATATATGCATATTTGTCAGGTGATTTCTAGTGCAAACTATTCAATAATCTATTTATGTTATCCAGAACAAAAATACTTCACACAGTTTTGTGTTTTGTCTAATTGTAGGTGTATGGGACATTTGTACAATCCACATATGAAGATAAGGAAGAAAGAGATGTTTATTTGCTGTCCAAAAAGTTCTCTCACGTCACTTTTGGGCCAAGAGAAGATAGAGTCCAAGTCTCTCACGTTCTGGATTCAGATTCGGACTGCACAGACATATCTGACTCAAAACACACACAAGTTTTTCATACGGACTCCAAATTGGGTGATTATTTTTTTGTTGGAAACTAGATTTCGTGCACTTTCCAACCCAATTGGAATCACCTTCAAATTCGTCCGGAGCGTTGAGTTGTGGACGAAACAATCTGATGCTGCAGCAGAATCCGAGTCAAACTACAAGTCCAAAGGTGTTACATCACCTCCACTTGGGCCCATTGGCCTTGTACGACCTAGATTTAGTTTCAGGCTGCCTTGGGACGTCCTCCCACCTCCTTGGCCACCACCCTTGCTCCTATATAAGTAGATCCATCTAGTAGCTTTTCCTTGGGATTTGTTTAGTTAAAAGTTAGCCATTGCAACTTCGTGTACTTCGTTTGTGTCCAACGACCAGACCAAGACCGCTTCCGGATCCCCACCATTATCAATACTTCATATATATTTGCAATATTCAGATTGCTTTATCACATTCTTGCTCGTTCTTCGATTGCTTGCAGGAATAGACCTTCGTGGTTAGGCTGACCGTGCTTCCAGCATCGTCAGTAACCTCAGGAGATTGGTTTAGCGATTGCTAAGGCGCAACGTTGTGCACGTTTGTAGTCGGATTGTCAAAGTCGTCTCCACCAAATCGGTAGTTATCATCTCATCGAAAGATCGGGACCCTCGCCTCTATCACTACTACTACGTGCAGACCGACGATGACGACCAGGAGTAGTTTATGAGGATCCCAGGCAGGAGGCCTGCGCCTCTTTCGATCTGTATCCCAGTTTGTGCTAGCCATTGATAGAGGCAAAGGTGTCCCGTCTTTCGATGAGATGATGGATATCGCTTTGGTGGTAGTCGACTTTGACGATCCGACTACGAACGTGCGAGGACGTCGCGCCTTAGCAATCGCTAAACCAACTCCGAGAGGTTATTGACCACGCCGGAGCACGATCAACCTGACCACGAGGGTCTGTTTCCTACGAGCAAACGAAGAACAAGCAAGAAACTGAGATTGCAATCTGGATATTGCCAATATAAGATGAAAGCTTTATTGATCAAGGTGGGGTTCTGAGACGCCTTTGTCTGGTCGTTGAACACAAATGAAGTACGCGAAGTTGCAGCTATGGCGAACTTTTAATCTAAACAAAACCCGCAGTCTAAACGATGCCCTAAGGGCTGTATATATGGAGGAAGAGGGGGGGGGGATTTCGTGGCCCTTGGTGGAGGGGTCCGAAATCAACCCTATCTCTTGTTTCCCCACACATACGTACTCTTATAATAGCCTATACTTATGTATTTCGAAATTACGTGGGCCTGGCCCAATAATAAGGTGACGCAGCACCTAAAATAGCCTCGGGACGAAATTTATGAAGTGGCATCTTGTATATTTCGTCCAAGGCTTCATGCACCCATTATGGTGGCTTCAAAGTCCTGAAATCATCACTTGTAACTCCGTTCTTGTTCCCCTTGCGCATGCCATCATCTCCATGCTTGTTCTTGCTCCAATGTTCATCCTTCTCCAAGCTAGGCCCTTCATTTGTAAGCAAAACAAATGTATCCAATTTAGGCAGCATCATATTCTCATGAACATTAGAATCATTACCAAGAAACGAAAGTACCTGGTAATTTAGTTGGCGTGCACGAGCTCTAGTAATTGGTCCAGTATGTATAGCAGCAGGGGTTGTGGGTGTAACAATTGTATTGATGTCCTCATCATCCTCCCCTTCTTGAAATGAAGTCGTCCTCGACGGAAGTTCATCTTCCTCACCCATATAAGGCTTCAAATCTGCAATGTTAAAAGTGGGACTAACCCCAAAATCTGCAGGCAGCTCAAGTTTATATGCATTATCATTTATTTTCTCTAACACCTTAAAGGGACCATCAGCACGTGGCATTAACTTTGATTTGCGCAAATCAGGAAATCTATCCTTACGCAAATGTAACCAAACAAGATCTCCAGGTGCAAACACAACATGTTTTCTACCCTTATCTCCAGCAAGTTTATATTTAGCATTCATACGCTCAATGTTTTCCTTAGTTAACTCTTGTATTTTTAAAATCAATTCAGCACGTTGTTTAGCATCACAATTAACCTTCTCCGAAGATGGAAGAGGCAACAAATCAATAGGTGCACGAGGTAGGAAACCATACACAACTTCAAAAGGGCACATCTTAGTAGTAGAATGCAATGAACGATTATAAGCAAATTCAATATGAGGCAAGCATTCCTCCCACATTTTCTTATTATTCTTCAAAACAGCCCTAAGCATAGTAGACAATGTTCTATTGACTACTTCAGTTTGTCCATCAGTTTGGGGGTGACAAGTAGTACTAAAAAGCAGTTTAGTCCCCAACTTAGCCCATAAACATCTCCAAAAGTGGCTAAGAAATTTAGTATCACGATCTGAAACAATAGTATTTGGCACACCATGCAAGCGAATAATTTCACGAAAGAACAAATCAGCAACATTAACAGCATCATCGCTTTTATGACATGGTATAAAGTGTGCCATTTTCGAGAATCTATCCACGACAACAAATATGCTATCCCTCCCCTTCTTTGTTCGAGGTAAACCTAAAACAAAGTCCATAGATATATCCTCCCAAGGAACACTAGGTACAGGCAAAGGCATATATAAACCATGAGGATTGAGTCATGACTTAGCTTTTTGACATGTAGTGCAGCGAGCAATAAAACGCTCAACATCCCGTATCATCTTTGGCCAAAAGAAATGTGTAGCAAGTACGTCCTCCGTCTTTGATACAGGCAAAGGTGTCCCGTCTTTCGATGAGATGGTGGATTTCGCTTTGGTGGAAGTCGACTTTGACGATCCGACTACGAACGTGCGAGGACGTCGCGCCTTAGCAATCGCTAAACCAACTCCGAGAGGTTATTGACCACACCGGAGCATGATCAACCTGACCACGAGGGTCTGTTTCCTGCGAGCAAACGAAGAACAAGCAAGAAACTGAGATTGCAATCTGGATATTGCGAATATAAGATGAAAGCTTTATTGATCAAGGTGGGGTTCTGTGACGCCTTTGTCTGGTCGTTGAACACAAACGAAGTACGCGAAGTTGCAGCTATGGCGAACTTTTAATCTAAACAAAACCCAAAGTCTAAACGATGCCCTAAGGGCTGTATATATGGAGGAAGAGGGGGGAATTTCGTGGCCCTTGGTGGAGGAGTCCGAAATCAACCCTATCTCTTGTTTCCCCACACATACGGACTCTAAAAATAGCCTATACTTATGTATTTCGAAATTACATGGGCCTGGCCCAATTATAAGGTGACGCAGCACCTAAAATAGCCTCGGGACGAAATTTATGAAGTGGCATCTTGTATATTTCGTCCAAGGCTTCATGCACCCATTATGGTGGCTTCAAAGTCCTGAAATCATCACTTGTAACTCCGTTCTTGTTCCCCTTGCGCATGCCATCATCTCCATGCTTGTTCTTGCTCCAATGTTCATCCTTCTCCAAGCTAGGCCCTTCATTTGTAAGCAAAACAAATGTATCCAATTTAGGCAGCATCATATTCTCATGAACATTAGAATCATTACCAAGAAACGAAAGTACCTGGTAATTTAGTTGGCGTGCACGAGCTCTAGTAATTGGTCCAGTATGTATAGCAGCAGGGGCTGTGGGTGTAACAATTGTATTGATGTCCTCATCAAAATCGGATTGGTGGTGGATATATGGTGGTGGTATATGGCAGCGGTGGTAGTATATGGATATGGATCGGTGGTGGTATATGGACACGGATTGGTGGTGGTATATGGATACGGATTCGGAGCGGTGGTGGTAGATGGCAGGGGCGATGATGATGGTGCGGCGGCGGCGTGACAACTTATGACCAAAACTCGAAACTCTAAAAGACTAGACTCTAAGACCAGTAACTAGAAACGACGATGCAACCGCAAATTCAACAAAGCAAAACCCTAAAAAGATTATGCAAAGGCTCAGATTGGTTCGGATATGATGAACTAACCCTAACTTTTTTTGTGGCTTTTTCGTGGACTATAGGTATGAAGACAGACTCGATCTAAACTACGAAAAACTGTAAAATCTCACCGAGCAACCTGGAAATCTGATACCACTTGATAGAGGCAAAGGTGTCCCGTCTTTCGATGAGATGATGGATATCACTTTGTTGGAAGTCGACTTTGACGATCCGACTACGAACGTGCGAGGACGTCGCGCCTTAGCAATCGCTAAACCAACTCCGAGAGGTTATTGACCACGCCGGAGCACGATCAACCTGACCACGAGGGTCTGTTTCCTGCGAGCAAACGAAGAACAAGCAAGAAACTGAGATTGCAATCTGGATATCGCGAATATAAGATGAAAGCTTTATTGATCAAGGTGGGGTTCTGTGACGCCTTTGTCTGGTCGTTGAACACAAACGAAGTACGCGAAGTTGCAGCTATGGCGAACTTTTAATCTAAACAAAACCCAAAGTCTAAACGATGCCCTAAGGGCTGTATATATGGAGGAAGAGGGGGGAATTTCGTGGCCCTTGGTGGAGGGGTCCGAAATCAACCCTATCTCTTGTTTCCCCACACATACGGACTCTAAAAATAGCCTATACTTATGTATTTCGAAATTACATGGGCCTGGCCCAATAATAAGGTGACGCAGCACCTAAAATAGCCTCCGGACGAAATTTATGAAGTGGCATCTTGTATATTTCGTCCAAGGCTTCATGCACCCATTATGGTGGCTTCAAAGTCCTGAAATCATCACTTGTAACTCCGTACTTGTTTCCCTTGCGCATGCCATCATCTCCATGCTTGTTCTTGCTCCAATGTTCATCCTTCTCCAAGCTAGGCCCTTCATTTGTAAGCAAAACTGATGAGGACATGACTACCTTGGATATGACCAAAAATATTGCATATATGCATATTTGTCAGGTGATTTCTAGTGCAAACTATTCAATAATCTATTTGTGTTATCCAGAACAAAAATACTTCACACACTTTTGTGTTTTGTCTAATTGCAGGTGTATGGGACATTTGTACAATCCACATATGAAGATAAGGAAGAAAGAGATGTTTATTTGCTGTCCAAAAAGTTCTCTCACGTCACTTTTGGCCCAAGAGAAGATAGAGTCCAAGTCTCTCACGTTCTGGATTCAGATTCGGACTGCACAGACATACCTGACTCAAAACGCACACAAGTTTTTCATACGGACTCCGAATTGGGTGATTCTTTTTTTGTTGGAAACTAGATTTCGTGCACTTTCCAACCCAATTGGAATCACCTTCAAATTCGTCCGGAGCGTTGAGTTGTGGACGAAACAATTTGATGCTGCAGCAGAATCCGAGTCAAACTACAAGTCCAAAGGTGTTACATCACCTCCACTTGGGCCCATTGGCCTTGTACGACCTAGATTTAGTTTTAGGCTGCCTTGGGACGTCCTCCCACCTCCTTGGCCGCCACCCCTTGCTCCTATATAAGTAGATCCATCTAGTAGCTTTTCCTTGGGTTTTGTTTAGATTAAAAGTTCGCCATATGATAGAGGCAAAGGTGTCCCGTCTTTCGATGAGATGGTGGATTTCGCTTTGGTGGAAGTCGACTTTGACGATCCGACTACGAACGTGCGAGGACGTCGCGCCTTAGCAATCGCTAAACCAACTCCGAGAGGTTATTGACCACGCCGGAGCACGATCAACCTGACCACGAGGGTCTGTTTCCTGCGAGCAAACGAAGAACAAGCAAGAAACTGAGATTGCAATCTGGATATTACGAATATAAGATGAAAGCTTTATTGATCAAGGTGGGGTTCTGTGACGCCTTTGTCTGGTCGTTGAACACAAACGAAGTACGCGAAGTTGCAGCTATGGCGAACTTTTAATCTAAACAAAACCCAAGGTCTAAACGATGCCCTAAGGGCTGTATATATGGAGGAAGAGGGGGTGGATTTCGTGGCCCTTGGTGGAGGGGTCCGAAATCAACCCTATCTCTTGTTTCCCCACACATACGGACTCTAAAAATAGCCTATACTTATGTATTTCGAAATTACATGGGCCTGGCCCAATAATAAGGTGACGCAGCACCTAAAATAGCCTCGGGACGAAATTTATGAAGTGGCATCTTGTATATTTCGTCCAAGGCTTCATGCACACATTATGGTGGCTTCAAAGTCCTGAAATCATCACTTGTAACTCCGTTCTTGTTCCCCTTGCGCATGCCATAATCTCCATGCTTGTTCTTGCTCCAATGTTCATCCTTCTCCAAGCTAGGCCCTTCATTTGTAAGCAAAACAAATGTATCCAATTTAGGCAGCATCATATTCTCATGAACATTAGAATAATTACCAAGAAACGAAAGTACCTGATAATTTAGTTGGCGTGCACGAGCTCTAGTAATTGGTCCAGTATGTATAGCAGCAGGGGTTGTGGGTGTAACAATTGTATTGATGTCCTCATCATCCTCCCCTTCTTGAAATGAAGTCGTCCTCGACGGAAGTTCATCTTCCTCACCCACATAATGCTTCAAATCTGCAATGTTAAAAGTGGGACTAACCCCAAAATCTGCAGGCAACTCAAGTTTATATGCATTATCATTTATTTTCTCTAACACCTTAAAGGGACCATCAGCACGTGGCATTAGCTTTGATTTGCGCAAATCAGGAAATCTATCCTTACGCAAATGTAACCAAACAAGATCTCCAGGTGCAAACACAACATGTTTTCTACCCTTATCTCCAGCAAGTTTATATTTAGCATTCATACGCTCAATGTTTTCCTTAGTTAACTCATGCATTTTTAAAATCAATTCAGCATGTTGTTTAGCATCAAAATTAACCTTCTCCGGAGATGGAAGAGGCAACAAATCAATAGGTGCACGAGGTAGGAAACCATACACAACTTCAAAAGGGCACATCTTAGTAGTAGAATGCAATGAACGATTATAAGCAAATTCAATATGAGGCAAGCATTCCTCCCACATTTTCTTATTATTCTTCAAAACAGCCCTAAGCATAGTAGACAACGTTCTATTGACTACTTCAGTTTGTCCATCAGTTTGGGGGTGACAAGTAGTACTAAAAAGCAGTTTAGTCCCCAACTTAGCCCATAAACATCTCCAAAAGTGGCTAAGAAATTTAGTATCACGATCTGAAACAATAGTATTTGGCACACCATGCAAGTGAATAATTTCACGAAAGAACAAATCAGCAACATTAACAGCATCATCGCTTTTATGACATGGTATAAAGTGTGCCATTTTCGAGAATCTATCCACGACAACAAATATGCTATCCCTCCCCTTCTTCGTTCGAGGTAAACCTAAAACAAAGTCCATAGATATATCCTCCCAAGGAACACTAGGTACAGGCAAAGGCATATATAAACCATGAGGATTGAGTCGTGACTTAGCTTTTTGACATGTAGTGCATCGAGCAATAAAACGCTCAACATCCCGTCTCATCTTTGGCCAAAAGAAATGTGTAGCAAGTACGTCCTCCGTCTTCTTCACGCCAAAGTGTCCCATTAATCCTCCTCCATGCGCCTCCTGCAACAACAAAAGACGAACGGAGCTAGCTGGAATGCATAGCTTGTTAGCACGAAACACAAATCCATCGTTAACGACAAACTTGTTCCACATTCTTCCTTCTTTACAATTCTGCATTACATCTTTAAAATCAGCATCATGCACATATTGATCTTTGATGGTCTCCAAACCAAATATTTTGAAGTCAAGTTGTGAAAGCATAGTATAGTGGCGAGACAATGCATCAGCAATAACATTTTCTTTTCCCTTCTTGTGTTTAATGACATAAAGAAAAGTCTCAATGAATTCAACCCATTTAGCATGTCTATGATTCAGTTTAGCTTGACTTTTAATATGTTTCAAAGATTCATGATCAGAATGTATAACAAATTCTTTGGGCCATAAATAATGTTGCCATGTTTCTAAAGTCCGAACAAGAGCATATAATTCTTTATCATAAGTAGAATAATTCAGACTTGGCCCACTCAATTTTTCAGAAAAGTATGCAACAGGTTTGCCATCTTGTAATAACACACCGCCTAATCCAATTCCACTAGCATCACATTCAAGCTCAAAAGTCTTATTAAAATCAGGAAGTTGGAGTAAAGGAGCATGTGTTAACTTATCTTTCAATACCGAGAAGGCTTCTTCCTGTGCGGTAACCCAAAGAAAAGGCACATCTTTCTTTGTAAGCTCATTGAGAGGTGCAGCAATGGTGCTGAAATCTCTCACAAAACGCCTATAGAATCCAGCGAGGCCAAGAAAACTCCTCACTTGTGTGACCGTTTTGGGCTGCGGCCAACTCTCAATAGCTTCAATCTTGGCTTGATCAACTTCAATTCCCTGTGGAGTAACAACATAGCCAAGAAAAGATACTCGGTCGGTGCAAAAGGTGCACTTCCCAAGGTTACCAAACAAACGTGCATCACGTAGAGCAATAAAAACAGCACGTAAATGTTCCAAATGTTCTTCCAAAGATCTGCTATAAATCAATATGTCATCAAAGTAAACTACCACAAATCGTCCAATGAAAGCACGTAAAACTTCGTTCATTAATCTCATGAAAGTACTAGGTGCATTAGTTAACCCAAAAGGCATGACTAACCACTCATATAATCCAAACTTAGTTTTAAATGTTGTTTTCCATTCATATCCCAATTTCATACGAATTTGATGGTAGCCACTACGCAAATCAACTTTGGAGAATATTGTAGAGCCACTCAATTCATCAAGCATATCATCTAGCCTAGGAATAGGATGACGATAACGAATAGTAATATTATTAATGCCTCTACAATCAACACACATACGTGATGTACCATCCTTTTTCGGCACTAGAATAATAGGAACAGCACAAGGACTAAGGGATTCGCGTATATAACCTTTGTCAAGAAGCTCTTGTACTTGACGCATAATCTCCTTCGTCTCCTCTGGATTGGTACGGTATGGTGCACGGTTTGGCCGTGAAGCACCGGGAATTAAGTCAATCTGATGCTCAATCCCTCGAATAGGCGGTAATCCCGGTGGCACGTCTTGTGGAAAGACGTCAGCGAACTCCTGCAAAATGTTAGTGACAGCAGGAGGCAAAGAGGAAGGCACGTCCTCGAATGAAAATAATGCCTCTTTGCACACAAAAGCATAGCAAACATATTTGCTGAAATCTAGCTCATCAATATCAGATTTGGTGGCAAATAAACATGCACTTTTCAATTTAATTTCAGAAGCAACACTAGATGGTTTATTATTAGGCTTCATTTGTTGCTCAAATTCTTTTGCGACAATCTGATTTTCACTCTTATTCTTCTCCTGTTGTGCTTTATTAGCTCTATTAATATGATCTTTCAAAATGGAATCAGGAGTCATAGGAAGCAAAGTAATATTTTTATCCTTATGAACAAGAGTATAGTGATTGTTTCTACCATGGTGTACAGAATTTTTATCAAATTGCCATGGTCTACCAAGTAATAAGGAACATGCTTGCATAGGTACCACATCACAATCAACATAATCAGCATATGTAGAGATACTAAAATGCACACGAACAGTACGTGTTACCTTAACCTTGCCGCTGTTGTTGAACCATTGGATGTAGTAAGGATGTGGATGTGGTCTTGTGGTGAGAGAAAGCTTCTCCACCATCTCCATGCTAGCCAAGTTGTTGCAGCTCCCTCCGTCTATTATGACGCGCACAGAACGTTCCTTCACAACTCCCTTGGTATGGAACAAATTGTGCCTCTGATTTTGCTCAGCTTGTGTGACCTGCACACTCAAAACACGTTGAGCAACTAAACATTCATACCAGTCAGCGTCTTCAGGAGCCATGTATTGCGTCTCATGATCAGAATCATCTCCACCATGTTCTTCACGTGTAATAAGAGCCAATGTCTCCTCATCATAGTCACTAGCGGACTCATATCCACCATCCGCGGTAGCAATCATCACACGCGGAGATTTGCATTCCCTCGCATAATGACCTCCTCCCTTACAACGACGACAAATAATATCACTTGTGTGCCCTGTTGATGCCATGGAAGAAGAAGAACGCTGTGCAGGCCCCGCAGGTGCGCTCTTGGCAGATAATGGTGGTTGTGCCTGTTTTCTTGTATCACGGCTGGAGGTGGCACCGGATGGAGGTGCTGGTGCTGTTGAAGTAAAAGATGCACGTGGTGTCCATGATGAAGGTCGGCCTGCAGAAAAGTTAGTTCGCCCCAATGCTTGTCGATCCTGCACTTCACGTTCAGCTTTACAAGCAAGATGGAATAAACGAGTGATATTAGTATACTCCTTATAGTCTAGAATGGTCTGAATCTCTCTATTTAATCCACCCAGAAAACGTGCAAGCATAGCTTCATTCTCCTCAACAATACCACATCTAATCATGCCAGTTTGTAATTCCTGATAATATTCTTCTACAGAATTTTTTCCTTGTCTTAAACGCTGCAATTTTTGAAGCAATTCACGTTGATAATATGGTGGAACCCAACGCGTACGCATAGCAGTTTTCAAAGCAGCCCAAGTAGTTGGAATAGGATATAATCTACAATGTTCAGACCACCATACACATGCAAAACTAGTGAAAGCACAAACAGCAGCAGCAACTCGTCTCTCCTCAGGATATTGTAAACATGTAAATCGTTGTTTAGTTTCTAATTCCCAAGTAAGATATATATCAGGAACATATCTACCCTCAAATGGTGGAATATTCAATTTCAGTTTAGGAATATGGACATCATCTCGTACCTGAGGTGGTGGTGCAGGCCTACCATTACGAATATATACCTGAGGTCGACCTGCTGGTGGTGGTACAGGTGGCTGCACGTAGTGTTGATTTTGATCAACCTCATCCTCATAATTGCCTGCATACTCATCAACCTCCTGGGTACCAGCAGCAGCAGTAGCAGGAGCCAAAGAAGCATCAATAACAGGAATAGCAGCACCAGAAGTTTGGCCATCCTCAATAGGAACACGCTTCGCTCGTCCATACTGATTCGGAAGGATGCGTTGTTGTTGTGCAATAGGTGCAGCCGACGGTGCTGGTGGTAAACGCGCGAGCAATTCAATTAAACTTGCTATCAAGCTTTGTTTCGAACGTCTTCTCCATGCCATCTATCTTCTCCATGGCCTCGTCAAATCTGTTTAGCACATCTTGCACATGTCCACTCATCATTTGCTGAAATTTATCATGTAGCTGTTTGTTCGTCAGGTTCTCCCAATCAGTCTCATCGGCTTGTGATCCTACCATGGTGAGCAGCAAATAGAAACACACAAGAATATGATCCTACAGACTACTAAGAAGTGGTGGTGGTGTATCACAAACCCGTCAAGCAAAACTCATATTCTTACCAGTTCTTACCCAGCAGCAGGCGGTGATCGGCAACCGTTGTAGTCAAAACTCTCAAAGCTTGGATAGAGCGATTACCAGGGAGAGTCAAACGCACGACGTAGATGTATGTGGAGCTGGGAAGGCTTATAATATGGTAGCAAAAAGGGTCAGCAATAATCAATTCAGAGATGCAAAGTTGAATAAACGCTCAACGACGGAACTGTGCTGGTCCTAGGCTAGACCGTGCTAGAGACGCGAGCCTAGAACACTAACAAAATCACGGCGCTGCACGTAAACAAGGAAAAAACACACTCTAGAATTTTTTTTTCGCTCTTTTTTTGCGATCTTTTTTTTTGCGCTGCTTTTTTTTGCGAAAAATGACTATAATGGCGAGTGTCTCAAAACTCTTCCTAGGTCAAACTGACAGGATGGGCACGACCAAATTTTTTTTCGACCAATTTTTTTTTTCGTTTTTTCGACTGCCCGGACCCAAAAACTGGAAACGGGTCAAAAAAACTTCCTATGATGGCACCTGTCTCAAAACACTCAGAAACACCTAAAAATAGGATAGCCAGAATTTTTTTCGAAAAATGCGTTTTCGAATTTTTTTTCCGAAACCTACTCCGGCAAGGAAACACGAATCGAAATCTAGCTGGATCTCAAAAACATACCTAATATGCAAGGAACTCGGATTGGTGGTGGATATATGGTGGTGGTATATGGCAGCGGTGGTGGTATATGGCAGCGGTGGTAATATATGGATATGGATCGGTGGTGGTATATGGATACGGATTGGTGGTGGTATATGGATACGGATTCGGAGCGGTGGTGGTAGGTGACAGGGGCGATGATGATGGTGCAGTGGCGGCGTGACAACTTATGACCAGAACTCGAAACTCTAAAAGACTAACGCTAAGACCAGCAACTAGACACGACGATGCAACCGCAAATTCAACAAAGCAAAACCCTAAAAAAATTATGCAAAGGCTCAGATTGGTTCAGATATGATGAACTAACCCTAATTTTTTTTTGCTTTTTCGTGGACTGTAGGTATGAAGAAAAGACTCGATCTAAACTACGAAAAACTGTAAAATCTCACCGAGCAACCTGGAAATCTGATACCACTTGATAGAGGCAAAGGTGTCCCGTCTTTCGATGAGATGATGGATATCGCTTTGGTGGCAGTCGACTTTGACGATCCGACTACGAACGTGCGAGGATGTCGCGCCTTAGCAATCGCTAAACCAACTCCGAGAGGTTATTGACCACGCCGGAGCACGATCAACCTGACCACGAGGGTCTGTTTCCTGCGAGCAAACGAAGAACAAGCAAGAAACTGAGATTGCAATCTGGATATTGCGAATATAAGATGAAAGCTTTATTGATCAAGGTGGGGTTCTGAGACGCCTTTGTCTGGTCGTTGAACACAAACGAAGTACGCGAAGTTGCAGCTATGGCGAACTTTTGATAAGGACATGACTACCTTGGATATGACCAAAAATATTGCATATATGCATATTTGTAAGGTGATTTCTAGTGCAAACTATTCAATAATCTATTTATGTTATCTAGAACAAAAATACTTCACACACTTTTGTGTTTTGTCTAATTGCAGGTGTATGGGACATTTGTACAATCCACATATGAAGATAAGGAAGAAAGAGATGTTTATTTGCTGTCCGAAAAGTTCTCTCACGTCACTTTTGGCCCAAGAGAAGATAGAGTCCAAGTCTCTCACGTTCTGGATTCAGATTCGGACTGCACAGACATACCTGACTCAAAACGCACACAAGTTTTTCATACGGACTCCGAATTGGGTGATTCTTTTTTTTGTTGGAAACTAGATTTCATGCACTTTCCAACCCAATTGGAATCACCTTCAAATTCGTCCGGAGCGTTGAGTTGTGGACGAAACAATCTGATGCTGCAGCAGAATCCGAGTCAAACTACAAGTCCAAAGGTGTTACATCACCTCCACTTGGGCCCATTGGCCTTGTACGCCCTAGATTTAGTTTTAGGCTGCCTTGGGACGTCCTCCCACCTCCTTGGCCGCCACCCCTTGCTCCTATATAAGTAGATCCATCTAGTAGCTTTTCCTTGGGATTTGTTTAGTTAAAAGTTAGCCATTGCAACTTCGTGTACTTCGTTTGTGTCCAACGACCAGACCAAGACCGCTTCCGGATCCCCACCATTATCAATACCTCATATATACTCGCAATATTCAGATTGCTTTATCATATTCTTGCTCGTTCTTCGATTGCTTGCAGGAATAGACCTTCGTGGTCAGGCTGACCGTGCTTCCGGCATCGTCAGTAACCTCAGGAGATTGGTTTAGCGATTGCTAAGGCGCAACATCGTGCACGTTTGTAGTCGGATCGTCAAAGTCGTCTCCACCAAATCGATAGTTATCATCTCATCGAAAGATCGGGACACCCTCGCCTCTATCAAGTGGTATCAGAGCATAAATATTGCATATATGCATATTTGTAAGGTGATTTCTAGTGCAAACTATTCAATAATCTATTTATGTTATCTAGAACAAAAATACTTCACACACTTTTGTGTTTTGTCTAATTGCAGGTGTATGGGACATTTGTACAATCCACATATGAAGATAAGGAAGAAAGAGATGTTTATTTGCTGTCCAAAAAGTTCTCTCACGTCACTTTTGGCCCAAGAGAAGATAGAGTCCAAGTCTCTCACGTTCTGGATTCAGATTCGGACTGCACAGACATACCTGACTCAAAACGCACACAAGTTTTTCATACGGACTCCGAATTGGGTGATTCTTTTTTTGTTGGAAACTAGATTTCGTGCACTTTCCAACCCAATTGGAATCACCTTCAAATTCGTCCGGAGCGTTGAGTTGTGGACGAAACAATCTGATGCTGCAGCAGAATCCGAGTCAAACTACAAGTCCAAAGGTGTTACATCACCTCCACTTGGGCCCATTGGCCTTGTACGACCTAGATTTAGTTTTAGGCTGCCTTGGGACGTCCTCCCACCTCCTTGGACGCCACCCCTTGCTCCTATATAAGTAGATCCATCTAGTAGCTTTTCCTTGGGATTTGTTTAGTTAAAAGTTAGCCATTGCAACTTCGTATACTTCGTTTGTGTCCAACGACCAGACCAAGACCGCTTCCGGATCCCCACCATTATCAATACCTCATATATATTTGAAATATTCAGATTGCTTTATCATATTCTTGCTCGTTCTTCGATTGCTTGCAGGAATAGACCTTCGTGGTCAGGCTGACCGTGCTTCCGGCATCGTCAGTAACCTCAGGAGATTGGTTTAGCGATTGCTAAGGCGCAACGTCGTGCACGTTTGTAGTCGGATCGTCAAAGTCGTCTCCACCAAATCGATAGTTATCATCTCATCGAAAGATCGGGACACCCTCGCCTCTATCAACTTTTAATCTAAACAAAACCCGCTGTCTAAACGATGCCCTAAGGGCTGTATATATGGAGGAAGAGGGGGGGGGGATTTCGTGGCCCTTGGTGGAGGGGTCCGAAATCAACCCTATCTCTTGTTTCCCCACACATACGTACTCTAAAAATAGCCTATACTTATGTATTTCGAAATTACATGGGCCTGGCCCAATAATAAGGTGACGCAGCACCTAAAATAGCCTCGGGACGAAATTTATGAAGTGGCATCTTGTATATTTCGTCCAAGGCTTCATGCACCCATTATGGTGGCTTCAAAGTCCTGAAATCATCACTTGTAACTCCGTTCTTGTTCCCCTTGCGCATGCCATCATCTCCATGCTTGTTCTTGCTCCAATGATCATCCTTCTCCAAGCTAGGCCCTTCATTTGTAAGCAAAACAAATGTATCCAATTTAGGCAGCATCATATTCTCATGAACATTAGAATCATTACCAAGAAACAAAAGTACCTGGTAATTTAGTTGGCGTGCACGAGCTCTAGTAATTGGTCCAGTATGTATAGCAGCAGGGGCTGTGGGTGTAACAATTGTATTGATGTCCTCATCAGCCATCTTACGGAAACTTGTTTAACTTATGTCTGTACTCAGATATTGTTGCTTTCGCTGACTCGTCTATGATCGAGCTCTTGTATTCGAGCTCTCGAGGCCCTTGGATTGTAATATGATGCTTGTATGACTTATTTTATTTTTAGAGTTGTGTTGTGATATCTTCCCATGAGTCCCTAATCTTGATCGTACACGTTTGCGTGTATGATTAGTGTACGATTGAATCAGGGGCGTCACAAGTTGGTATCAGAGCCGACTGCCTGTAGGAATCCCCCTTCCACACTCCTTGGCTGAAGTCGAGTCTAGTCACTACAAAACTTTTACTAACATGGTTGTGTGTCTTATGGGCCCACGTCGCCATTTGGGTGGTATTAGGATCTTTTATTCCTCGACCTACACTCTGGGACACTAATCTCTCTCCTATTCGGGTTCAATGATTTTACTAACTCTGACTCTAGGTTCTCGTAAATACTTTCTCCCGGAGAACCCCTTCATTCTAGATGATGGCCTGCTTCACCAGAAGATTCCGAAGGTACTCTCTGATATTCTCTCGATACTTTGTGACCACCACTTTTGCTATTCCCGACCACCGATAAATCCTTATGGATAACTGCTTACACTTGTCGTTCATACCTTCGTTCTCAGTTGCCCTTGTTATTACTTGATACCCTGAAAAATTCGCTGATATTTCAAGAATCCTTTATCCCCACCACTTTGCAACTCTTTGCCGCAGAAATACCCCTATGGATAATTCCTCGCACTTATCGAGTATCCGTTCATCCACAGTTGTTCATGTGTTTCACAAAGGTCTTCGAAATACTAGTTGATCTTCCGAAAATCTTCAGTAGCCTATTGCTCTTGTTCGTCCTTACCAGCTTGCATTACGGTTAAATCCATATGTATAGCAATATTAGTGGAAATTGTTTGTGGTTGTCATTCTGATCCTATTGATTCAATATGTGTGCAAATGCACGCGATCACTAGTTGCCCCTTTTAAATTATCTTTCCGGCTCAGACATCATTTTGAACATGAGCTGGTTCTTGACTAATCTAATTGCTATCAATTGTGCCCCTAGATCTATTCAACTTATCCCTCCTTGATCAGAGCGTCTGCTTTTGATCCTTCATTTTGGATATTATAATTCCTTTGTTATATAAAGGTTGAATTAGTCAGTTGCTTCTATAATCCAATGCCTTTGCATTGATTCTTCTTCCGGTCGAGTACTGATGCTCACATCAGATCCCTCGTGGACCACCAGATCCTTTGTTGGATTTTGTTCGACAATGTCCATCATATTCAATCACTTTGGAAGTTCTTCCCTAATACAAAATGCCATTGGTAAATCCCATTCTCGGGTTTGGCCAAACCATGTTCTGCTTTCGATTTGGTGATAATTACTCTCGAAGCTTGTTGTATATGTTTCTAAGATGCCCCGAGGGGTTGAACCTATGCATTCCTTAATCTGTGTGAACTCAAAAGTTTACCAAGGTTCATACTCCTCTAGTAATTCACCAGGTAGATCTTCGCACTAAAATCATTTTTTGTAGAACAGTAAATGAAAGGTTATGCATTGAATAAGTGGGAGTCGACCTTGAACTTTGTGTTCATGCCCATGGACACGATATGGATCTTACCATTAAAGCTTCTCTTAAATTAAATTATCCCTTCGTATAAGTTCATCTTATATCTGGGATCTGGCCTTTTGCAATCGTGGTTCCGACCATGTTCTCCTTTAAATACTATTTCTCGAGCAAGTTTAAGCACTTATCTTCTGCAGAGCAATACACCAGTCCAACCTCTACTTTGATCTATCATCGAGTATTACCCCCTGGTATCTCAAGATTATCACAGAACTACATAACTTCTTATGAGTTCATCATTAGCTATTATTCCTCATCGATTCCAATTCTTCCTGGGTTCCGAGTTGTTAGTCACTCGAGGACATCGATAACTAAATCGGGTCTGCACCATGATTAAACAACTTTTAGTAATCTTCTTTAGTTATTTGTTTGTACTCGATCACGTCATTCCTAGCCTATTTGGTTATATTATTATCGTGATGATTTTAACTGTGCTACCTGGTCCTTATTCCCGGAGCAGCACTTTCGACGATGAGCTAAGCTTACGTCAATCTTCCTCGTCATATCATTTTGCCTTGAACAACAAGTTTTATTTCGAGTTTGTGTCATACCTGCGGTCCCGATAACCTTGCGCTTCATCATTCCTTTGACTTGATGTCATCGCCGATCGATTACATCTTCATGAAATCTCTCGACAATTGTGTCGTGATCATCAAAAAAAATCTGAGCTCTTCTAGGATACCAATCGAATTCCTGATGGGGAATTACCATCCTCGTCCCTCAGTAATTTGTGTTGTCATCGACTACTTCCTTGCCTTCTTCCAACACAAACTATTCGTGTGGTGGCTGTACTTTGGGTTCCTGGCTATCTAGCTTATCTTATGTCCTACCTTGGAGTATTTGCATCTTATATACCAAGAGTTTCATGGGAATTTCACCACCTCCTGAGAATTCTTAATATAGTGATACTTCTCATTGTATCCCTTCATTTCTTGGCCCCATGTTGTTTCAAGCCAGAATATCGACAATTAAACTATGATGTGTGAATTCAAACTTGTACCGACCCTAATGCCTTGCAGATAATGGTCAACCATTCATTCTTAGACTATTTGTTATTGAATCACCATTCTAACTTTGATCATGCTACCTAAGCCCATATTTCTGGTGCCCTTTTCAACCAATGTTTACTAGTGTTTGTTCTCCTCGAGCATACATCCATATACCATTTGAACTGACAAATGTTATCTCCTTGTTCACATACTTGTGGAAATCCATCTTTTGGAAATCACGATGAATTGTTGCTGAGTCCATCAGCCACCCCCTCATCATCTCCTTGGTCTAATGATGAACTCTTGTTTCAGAATTCGCTTCCATAGTTCATTTCCCGAGAATCTTGCAACTCCATCTCGTCAAATTGTGTTTTCCCCTTTCCTTCTCGGTCATCATGAGTTTGAGCTATCCTAACACCAATCAAATCTGAATCTCGGTCATATATGATGTTTGGAACATATTTCCAAGAGTTACGACATTGGTTTTTATATGACCCAATAAGGTGATGTCAAGCCTACCACACCTGGCCGGAAGACCTATTGTTATAGTTTCCTTTTTAGCAAGGTATCCATTTTTCCATGAGGAAATTGTAAGGCTTATTCTATAAGTTATCCTTGATGAATCCTTGTGTATCCTGAGTCTGGCCTTTGCTTAAAGACCATGTCAATGCTATCTCGAAGCATGTCGGTGGTACTCCGGTCTTCAATAAGAACAGTTGAAGCAATGCTAACTTTTCTTTATCAATTATCCAAACACCATGGTATGGGTAATGTCATGAAATTTCTCTCCCCTCACCTAACAAGTTTTCTATGTTATATCCTATCATGGATATCATATTGTGCTTGTCCTTGGGAAGGATATACCCTTGAAATATGTGTTTAAACACATTTTCCTTTCCATTGTTCTGTTAAATCTGATAATCACATTTTCCTTTCCATTGCTTTGTTAACATTTCTAGTGAACTATATGATATAAGCAGTAATATTTCCCTACTTATGTAAACACGTCGTTGTACCACTATGTCAGTAAGACCCTGTTACTATTGTTGATGACATTTCAGTAACCACCGATGGACGAGAACTTTGCCTATTGGTGATAGAGGCGAGGGTGTCCCGATCTTTCGATGAGATGATAACTATCGATTTGGTGGAGACGACTTTGACGATCCGACTACAAACGTGCACGACGTTGCGCCTTAGCAATCGCTAAACCAACTCCGAGAGGTTATTGACCACGCTGGAGCACGATCAACCTGACCACGAAGGTCTATTCCTGCAAGCAATCGAAGAACGAGCAAGAATATGATAAAGCAATTTGAATATTGCGAATATATATGAAGTATTATAATGGTGGGGATCCGTAAGCGGTCTTGGTCTGGTCGTTGGACACAAACGAAGTACACGAAGTTGCAATGGCTAACTCTTAACTAAACAAATCCCAAGGGAAAAGCTACTAGATGGATCTACTTATATAGGAGCAAGGGGTGGCGGCCTAGGAGGTGGGAGGACGTCCCAAGGCAGCCTAAAACTAACCCTAGGTCGTACAAGGCTAATGGGCCCAAGTGGAGGTGATGCAACACCTTTGGACTTGTTGTTTGACTCGGATTCTGCTGTAGCGTCTGATTGTTTCGTCGATATCTCAACGCTCCGGACGAATTTGAAGGTGAATCCAATTGGGCTGGAAAGAGCACAAAATCTAGAATCCAACACAAAAAGAATCACCCAATTTGGAGTCCGTATAAAAAAGTTGTTGGCGTTTTGAGTCAGGTATGTTTGTGCAGTACGAATCTGAATCCAGAACGTGAGAGACTTGGACTCTATCTTCTCTTGGCCCAAAAGTGACGTGAGAGAACTTTTTGAACAGCACTTAAACATCTCTTTCTCCCTTATCTTCATATGTGAATTGTACAAATATCCCATACACCTGCAATTAGACAAAACACAAAAGTGTGTGAAGGATTTTTGTTCTGGATAACATAAATAGATTATTGAATAGTTTGCACTAGAAATCACCTGACAAATTTGCATGTATGCAATATTTTTGGTCGTATCCAAGGTAGTCATGTCCTCATCAATTGGTCTGCCTCATTCAACGAGCGAGAAAATGGTTCTCTTTGTCCCTCACCCTCGGTACTAACTTTGTTGCCGACATAACTGACATGCTACCCTCTTACATGCCTTGCTATCATGATCATGCAAGATGTCAATGCCCTCCCTACTTTTAACCACATGGTGGTCCCATAACACACAGTTCCACTGGATCGAAACCTGACTCTCTTGTACATCACTATTTCCAAAAGTTTATCCTCTGAACTTTACCTCGTATGTAATTCCACGAGCTACCTTTCATCAGATGTTATGTTTTGGTATCAGACGTAATACCTATTCTCGTTGCTCTGAACCCCTTTGACACCATGTTTCGGACATTGAATGATTGTCTATCCACTTGAAACTTCCTTTTGTACCTTCTTACTTTGCTCTGAATGTTTTTTAAGATCAATTCGAGAGGTACTTTCTGCCACATTCCCTGAACTACCAGATAAGCAACCTTGTAGAGGATCGTTCTTCCGATGCCACGCCTTGTCCTTTCGTAAGTACAATGAAGACCCTGAGACAGGATGCCGGCTTCATAATGATGACCCGAAGCAGAAAAATGAAGACATCAACGTAATGGATCAACCTCTTCGAGAAGAGCAACCAGGACCGAGAAGAATCGTTAGAAATTTCGTAACCTAGTTTTCCCCCTTATTTCTCGTCTTAAATCTCGGGACGAGATTTCTTGTAGTGGAAGAGATTTGTAACACCCCTAGTGTCATGCGATAGTGACCTCACCCTAATGGTTCCATGTCATCATGATTAACTAATCCAAATAGCCACTTGATAATAATCAAAGCCATTTTCAAATTTAAAATAAAGTCAAATAAAATATTTCTTCAAACTGAAAAACTAAAATGTTCGAGATGTTGCAACTATTCACTAAGTAATTGTCGTGTAGAAACCAGAATATTTTGAATTTTTAAAATGCCCTTAAACTATTTAAAATAGGACTAGCAGCATTAAATATACGCACATAAGTTCAAAACTAAATTTGAACAGCTCCTTTTGGCCCCAAACTTTTTGTGCCAGCCTAGAACGTAGCCAAGTATTTTTGTGACATCTAACAAAAATCAAATGGTGACCAAGTTAATTGCAAAGGAATAGCTTTTTAAATTACAGATAGATTAAAAAGAAAATCACACACTATGCACCTAAAAGCCTAGTGCTACAGTGTGAAGCCCAACACTTATCTGTACCAGGCCTAGCCCACCTGGCCGGCCTTTTCCCCTACCTTTGGATAGAGGCAGAGGTCATGGCATCGAGCGCGCACGCACGCCGTTCAGACCATAGATGGACACATGTCGACCATCCACCGGTGCCCTGATATGCATAAGCACACCGCTGACCCCCTTGACAAACCCTAGCCCTCATTTTCCCCTCGCCCGCTCGCTCTTGTCAAAATAGTCATCGCACGAATGGTGCTTGCCATGGTTGCGGTCGTCGTCGCACCCACTGGCCTCCCCTGCGCCAGGGAGGGTGCCTAAGTGCTTCCTCGTCGTCCACTACTTCGCCTACGTGCCTTGAATTGAGTCGGACCACGTCGTTCGCTTGCCATCGCCGGTCTTCTTCACCACGGCTGTTGCATCTCATCATCGGGCTCGACATATCCGGCCACCCCTGCACTCCCTAACCTCGTCCATGAGCTCCACGGTGAGCTTCTCCGCCGATTCCCCTCTTCCCCAGCCTCGATTTGGTTGCCGTTTTCCGTCCCTGAGCACATCTGAGCTTGCATGTACGCGTACATACGTGCGTGCATGAGCTGCTGCTGCTTAACAACCATCTGTTGCTGCTGCGTACTACTGCCACTGGGTGCCCGCCCTGACCTCGCCTCCGGGTGCCGCTGCTCGCCGGCCATCGCTTACTGCCGCACCTGCTACCGCCCGCCGCCTAGCGCCGCGCCTACTGCCGCCCGCCGCCTAGCGCCGCCCCTGTTGCTGCCTTCTGCTTCTGTTGTTGCTTAGCTGGTTAGCTTCTGCCGCTGCTGCTATTGCTTAGTTGCTGCCGCTGCTGTGCGCTAGTTTGCTGCTACTAATGGCCATGGCGGCCATGCTGTGTGCATGGGTGTGCACAGCCACACTGGCCAGCCGTGCAAATTAGATTAGGACTAATTGGTAGTACTAGTTAGGTTACTTGCTACACTATGACGTATGGACCCCATTTGATTAAGCTAATTTTTTATTAGATTAGATATAGCCTTAATATAGGTGGGCCACCCTCTAATAAGCCTAATTAGAAATTAACTAAACACTGTTAAAATATTACATAGTATGAAAACTGGGTCCCACAGGACATTTGACTGGTCAACCATGGACCAGTCAACTGCTTAGTCAGCAGTTGACTGGACCCACTGGTCAGCCTCACTGGTGCACCTCTGGTGCACTGCACCGGGTGCACCTAGGTTTTAACTGCTGATTTTCAAAATTAAAAATAAATAAGAAAATTTAGAAAATCATGTAAAACTTTGAAAAATCATAGAAAATAAACCGTAGCTTGGATGAGAATGTTTTCTACAAGAAAGTTGATCAAAAAACGAGACAAATCCGAATACACAGTCCGTTCGTCCACCACATGTCCCTAGCATAGAAAACATACAACAATCCCCCTCCGTTTAATATGTCCGAAAATGCCTAACACCGGGAATACTTTCCCGGATGTTGTTCCCCTTCGTCGGTATCATCTAGTACTGCGTTAGGTCACCCCTAGCACAGTGTATTGTCACGTCTTGCTTTGTGTTACATTTGATTGCTCTATTATTTATTGTGTTCCCCCTCCGTTTCTTCTTTCCAATAGACCCCGAGACCGCTGCCGATGCCCGTGTGTTCGAGTACGTCAATGTAACGCCCCGAGACCGATGCTTTAGATGCCTTCCATGTTTTCTGAGTTTCATCGGGTGATTTGTTTTGTCTGTTGCTTTCATCTTTGCATCATGTGCATTGCATCATGTCATCATGCCATCATGCCATTTCATTTAAAAAAACCCCAACTAAATAAATTGCATAGATCTTTTGATCTATTTAAATCAGGGAATTCACATGGTGGTTTCTCTTTATAACATATCCTCCTAATATTTAGGGAGCTGTATTAAACCATTCCATTGGCTTGGAATCACCCACAACACATATGCACCGTTCTTCAAATTTCCTTTTATCCTTCTCAACTTCCCCTTCTTCCTTTGGGGCCTTTTAGTACAATTGAGTGGCATTTTTACTTTACCCATAAATGTTCCAAATCTTCCCATAAATCACATCTATTGTGTAGGGTCACCTCCTATAGTTTCAACACATTTGGAGTACATTTGAATGGGTTTCAAAATTCAAACTTGCCAAGTTAAATCCAACGCGTGTGGATTTTACTTCCTCTAAAAATCCTCAGGCCATTTTTGTCAAATTCGTCGTATTTTCCTGAGTTCGGGAAAATAATCCCCATGCCAAAATTGTTTGCCCACCCATTTCTTTTCTCTCCCCTTCTTTCTTTGCTTTTCTGTTTATGGAAGAGGGTTGAAAGAAGGAATAGAAGAGAGCAGCCCATCCAAGAACTCAGGCCAGACCTTTTGCTCCTAGAGGCCCAGCCACACCCCCTCTCCTTAACCCTAGCTCCCTCGATCGATCCCCATCTCTCGATCCCCTCCTTCCTCCTAGCGCCGCCCCCACATGTATCGATCTAGGGAGAGAAGCTCCCTATGCCCGATCCCCTCGCAGCCTCCTCCGTGAGAAACTCCACGCCCAACCTCCTCCTCGCTGCCCTTGGTGCCGCACCACCGGACCTCCCCGTTGCCCTCGTCGACAACCAGCGCAGCCCCTCCAGCCTCCCCTCCTTCGTGTCGTCGCCTCCCCATGGCGCCGCGCCCGGCCTCCCGCACCACTACCATCTCTAGCCGTGGCCGGCTTCTACATTGCTGCTCTCCTCAGCTCCACTGCCCCTGCTCCGCCCAGCAAGCGCACCGCCACTACCCTCCTCTGCTCCGCCTCCGTTGCACCAAGGCACCCCGGCCATCTCCTGCTCCTCGCCGGCCTTCGCTGTGTCCGTCGCCGTTTCCCTGCTTCAGGCCAAGGCCGACACCAGCCACTTCTTCTAGCCGCGGCTTAGCCACGCACCAACAACCAGCAGCTCGAGTTGCCTCCATTTATCTCTGGTGACCTCCCGAGGCAGAGCCGTGCAAGTCCCTCGATGCCCCTTCAGTTTATCAAGATCGCCAAGTCCAGTGATGCGCCAAGTTCCTCTCCGATGCGTGTACGGCTATTGTTTCCCTGGATTCGCCAAGTACCACGACCATCGCGTTCCGTTTCATCACCGTCAACACCGAGAGGACGCCAAGTACCAGGACGACTGTGACGCCCTGGGACCGATGCTCCAGATGCCTTCCATGTCTTGCGTGTCAGCTGTGTTATTTATTTGTTTGTTTGCATTCATCATGTCATCATTTGCATTGCATCGACACTCTTTGCCGTCATTGTTTTTAAAACTTTCTTTCGCTCGTAGTTGTCGCGTCCCCCTTGCTTTTGTTGACCGTTTGGAGAGCAACCTTGTTCTTCGTTTTCCCTCTTGCCTAAACCGGAGTCTCTTTGCACAGTGCATCAACCCCCTGCATTGTCTCTTTCTCAACTTCATCTTCTTCTACACCCACAACCTTGCCTAATCATCTTCTTCTCCTTCGTTAATCCATTTAAATTGTGGTATTCTATTTCCTGCACCAATTTAATGTTCATTCTTTTCCTATAAATTCTCTACCATGCCTTCAACCTCTCTGCCAAAAAATAAGCTCCTTTTGGACTTGTTTTGGTTGGGTTCAAAAATGGCTCAAGTTTGAATTTAATTCAAACTTGGATTATTTTTCTACCTCTAAAAATGCCCAAAGAAATTTAGTCAAATTCTGCAAAAATCCTGGACTCCATGGATATGTTCATATCTCTCACAACCCTCTCCAATTCCTCTGTGATTTTGCTCTTCTATTTCTATTTGGAGAAATAGAAAAAGAGCAGCAGCGCAGCCCAGCGACCAGTAGCTTCAGCAGCCCAACAGCCGAGCCGCAGCCCAATTCCATCCCCTGGTAAAGTTCGCACGCGGTCGCTGTTTACCCCTTCCTCGGACCCACCTGTCATTCTCTTTTCTCCCTTCTTTTTCTTCCACCTCAGGCACCCCTTCCCTCTCACATTAACTCCAGCTCACCCGAGCACACACGGCCGCCGTGGCGAGGCCAGCACCATCCACATCCCCTGGCCTCATATAAAACCCTCTCGCGGATCCCCCTCGGGTTTCTCCTTCCTCCTTTTCCCCATCTCCGCCGCCACCCAAGGGCATCTCCCCTGCCTTCCTCCTCCTTCCTCGTGAGAGACCAAGAGAGCACACGAGCATGTGCCCATCGCCGGCGTGGTCTCCGACAAGTACAGCTGCAGCCAAGGTCACCAGGAGTACCCCAACGTCGACTACTTCCTCTACGTCACGGATCAGACGCCATCTTGCCTTCACGCCGTCGACCACGTCGTCCACCTCCCCTGATTCTTCTTCACGGACAGCGTGCTCCATCGCCATCTTCAGCGCCTCGTCGCCCACAACTTCACCTCCCAATGTCCTCGTCGAGCCACTCGAGCCCGTGGTGAGCCGCTGTTCCTTCCCATCTCCTTCTCTATCATATTCCGTCGTCGTTGTTGCCGTTTCCACGCGTGCCGAAGGGCCTGCTCGCCGTTGTTTCTTCATCCACAACCAGAGCAGGCGCCCTGACCACGAGGTCGTCGCCCTTGTTCCCACGCGCTCGCGCACACACGCAAGCACGAGCACTCTCGGATCCACGCCCAGCACCCACCGCTCGCATCCACACACGCGAACACCCGCACGATGCACGCACTCATGCACTCAGCCGTAGCCCATCGCCATGCCTGAGACGAGCTCAAGCTCGTGCTCGAGCAGCCCAGCGCGTGCATGTTCCGTAGCAGCCCTGCTTGCAGGAACCGCAACCCCACCAAGTTCCGCACCCCCGCTGGCGCTCTCTAGCCTCAACCGCCACTGCTTTGGTCGCCATCGTCGCCGGCGATCTCCGTGCGGCCATGGAGGGCCAAGGTCGGCCCTTTCCGATGATCTTATTATGTTTTCCTTCTACCATGACAAACATGCAGCAGCAGCGCAGTGGTCTTCACACAGCTCCTCTATCCAAGAGTTTGTGGGATCAAATCCCAACTGCCCCATATTTTTGCTCTGTTTCCATTTTTTATTTTTATTTTCTGCTCACACACACTCATCCGCTTCGGGCCAGATTTGCTGCTGGGCTTCCACAGTGCGCCACATTTGGCCCGCATCCTTTCTTTATGTTCGCTACGATTTGTCTAATTCCAAGTGCATGCATATTTATAGAAAATGCCACTAGTTTTGCTTTGTTGATAACTAAAGATCCATGCATCCATTTAAAACATGTCATATATGCTTTTTGTTCATATTTTCATGTCATTTAACAGTATGCAACTTTCATCCATGTTTAAAATGTTGTTTGTCTAAATTTTGCCTATTGCCATGCTAAAATGCTTTAATTCATAATTAAATAACCGTAGCTCCAATTTTAATAAACTTTATATGTAAATGGGGTAGAAAAATGCCTAGTTTAACATGGTGGCCTCACTTTGCATGTTTAATAACTCTAAAATTGTGTTTAGGGTAGAACAGTACCATAACCAAAATATGCACATGAGGATTTTTTCGGACTTGTTGTTTGTTGTTCCGGCCTCATTTAAACTTGCCTAGATAGGTAGTTTTCTTATGCTTGACCCTCTTGCCATGTTTAACAACATTTAATATTGTTGGGTACATAAACAAGATCGAACTAAATAAGTCATGTGGTGTTTCGTCAATATGCAACAGAGTTGCATATTGAGCTCTACTTAATTTGTAGGGTTGCTTGTGCACTTTGCCATGCCATGATTCTTTAAACCAGACAGGCATCATACTTGATTGTGCATCATGACATGATTATGTGATGGTTGTTTACCATGATTGTTTGCTTCTTTCTGGTGTTGCTTCTTCGGGTTGGTTCCGATAACGTCGTGTTGTGAGGATTCGTTTGACTACGTCTGGTTGTCTTCTTCATGGACTCGTTCTTCTTCCTTACGGGATTTTAGGCAAGATGACCATACCCTCGAAATCACTTCTATCTTTGCTTGCTAGTTGCTCGCTCTTTTGCTATGTCTATGCTGCGATACCTACCACTTGCTTATCATGCCTTCCATACTGTTGAACCAAGCCTCTAACCCACCTTGTTCTAGCAAACCATTGTTTGGCTATGTTACCGCTTTGCTCAGCCCCTCTTATAGCGTTGTTAGTTGCAGGTGAAGATGAAGTTTGTTCCTTGCTGGAACATGGATATTTTGTTGGGATATCACAATATCTCTTATTTAATTAATGCATCTATATACTTGGTAAAGGGTGGAAGGCTCGGCATTATGCCTGGTGTTTTGTTCCACTCTTGCCGCCCTAGTTTCCGTCGTATCGGTGTTATGTTCCCGGATTTTGCGTTCCTTACGCGGTTGGGTTATAATGGGAACCCTTGACTGTTCGCCTTGAATAAAACTCTTCCAGGAAGACCCAACATTGGTTTTACCATTCGCCACCTAGCCTTTTCTTTACCTTGGGTAGGCCTGCCCAAGGGTCATCGTTATTAAACCCCCGGGCCAGTGCTCCTCTGAGTGTTGGTCCAACCTGTCAGCTGCCGGTGCCCACTAGGGGCAACTCTAGGCTGGCCTACCGGAACCTTGGACAATCCGGTGTGCCCTGAGAAAGAGATATGTGCAGCTCCTATCGGGATTTATCGGCATATTCGGGTGGCTTTGCTGGTCTTGTTTTACCATTGTCGAAATGTCTTGTAACCGGGATTTCGAGTTTGATCGGGTCTTCCCGCTAGAAGGAATATCCTTCGTTGACCGTGAGACCTTGTGATGGGCTAAGTTGGGACACCCCGGCAGGGTTTTGAACTTTCGAAAGCCGTGCCCGCGGTTATGGGCAGATGGGAATTTGTTAATGTCCGGTTGTAGAAAACCTAAACTTGACCTTAATTAAAATACATCAACCGCGTGTGTTACCGTGATGGTCTCTTCTCGGCAGGGTCCGGGAAGTGAACACGGTGTTGGAGTTATGCTTGACGTAGGTTGTTTTAGGATCACTTCTTGATCATAGTTCATCGACCGTGCTTTTGCCTTCTCTTCTCGCTCTCTTTTGCGAATATGTTAGCCACCATATATGCTAGTCGCTTGCTGCAGCTCCACACCATACCTTTACCTTACCCATAAGCTTAAATAGTCTTGATCGTGAGGGTGTAAGATTATTGAGTCCCCATGACTCATAGATACTTCCAAAACTAGCTTGCAGCTGCCGATGTTACCGAGAAGGTGACGCAACCAAGCTCAAGGAGCAGCTCAATGAAGATCTTCTCCTTTATGTTGTTTCGTTTCCAGTTGATCAGAAGTGGAGCCTAGTCGGGACGATCGGTGATGAGGACATCAATACCATTGTTACACCCACAGTCCCTACTGTTACATATACTGGACCAATTACTAGAGCTCGCGCACGCCAATTAAATTACCAGGTACTTTCGTTTCTTGGTAATGATTCTAATGTTCATGAGATTATGATGCTGCCTAAATTGGATACATTTGTTTTGCTTACAAATGAAGGGCCTAGCTTGGAGAAGGATGAACATTGGAGCAAGAACACGCATGGAGTTGATGGCATGCGCAAGGAGATCAAGAACGGAGTTACAAGTGATGATTTCAGGACTTTGAAGCCGCCATAAGGAGTGCATGAAGCCTTGGACGAAATATACAAGATGCCACTTCATAATATTCGTCCATAGGCTATTCTAGGTGCTGTGTCACCTTATTAATGGGCCAGGCCCATGTAATTTCGAAATACTTAAGTATAGGCTATTTTTAGAGTCTGTATGTGTGGGGAAACAAGAGTTAGGGTTGGTTTCGGACCCCACCCTCAAGGGCCACGAAATTCCCCCCTCTTCCTCCATATATACAGCCCTTAGGGCGTCGTTTAGACTTTGGGTTTTGTTTAGATTAAAAGTTCGCCATAGCTGCAACTTCGCGTACTTCGTTTGTGTCCAACGACCAGACCAAGACGTCACAGAACCCCACCTTGATCAATAAAGCTTTCATCTTATATTCGCAATATCCCGATTGCAATCTCAGTTTCTTGCTTGTTCTTTGTTTGCTCGCAGGAAACAGACCCTCGTGGTCAGGTTGATCGTGCTCCGGCGTGGTCAATAACCCTCGGAAGTTGGTTTAGCGATTGCTAAGGCGCGACGTCTCACACGTTCGTAGTCGGATCGTCAAGGTCGACTCCCACAGAAAACGATAACCACCATCTCATCGAAACATCGGGACACCTTAGCCTCTATCAAGTGGTATCAGATTTCCAGGTTGCTCAGTGAGATTTTACAGTTTTTCATAGATTAGATCGAGTCTGTTCTTCATACCTACAGTCCACGAAAAAGCCAGAAAAAAATTAGGGTTAGTTCATCATATCCGAACCAATCTGAGCCTTTGCATAATCTTTTTAGGGTTTTGCTTTGTTGAATTTGCGGTTGCATCGTCGTGTCAAGTTGCTGGTCTTAGAGTCTAGTCTTTTAGAGTTTCGACTTCTGGTCATAAGTTGTCACGCCCCCGCCGCACCATCATCATCGCCCATCTACCACTTTTGCTTATCCGCCACCGCTCTGAATCCATATCCATATACCACCACCAATCCGTATCCATATACCGCCACCAATCTGTATCCATATACCACCACCGCTACCATATACCATGAT
The DNA here is from genome assembly GCF_002162155.2 of Triticum dicoccoides. NCBI lineage: Eukaryota > Viridiplantae > Streptophyta > Magnoliopsida > Poales > Poaceae > Triticum > Triticum dicoccoides. The sequence continues at coordinate 26,530 of NW_021236408.1, read as the reverse complement.
GAGGACATGACTACCTTGGATATGACCAAAAATATTGCATATATGCATATTTGTCAGGTGATTTCTAGTGCAAACTATTCAATAATCTATTTATGTTATCCAGAACAAAAATACTTCACACACTTTTGTGTTTTCTCTAATTGCAGGTGTATGGGACATTTGTACAATCCACATATGAAGATAAGGAAGAAAGAGATGTTTATTTGCTGTCCAAAAAGTTCTCTCACGTCACTTTTGGCCCAAGAGAAGATAGAGTCCAAGTCTCTCACGTTCTGGATTCAGATTCGGACTGCACAGACACACCTGACTCAAAACGCACACAAGTTTTTCATACAGACTCCGAATTGGGTGATTCTTTTTTTGTTGGAAACTAGATTTCGTGCCCCTTCCAACCCAATTGGAATGACCTTCAAATTCGTCCGGAGCGTTGAGTTGTGGACGAAACAATCTGATGCTGCAGCAGAATCCGAGTCAAACTACAAGTCCAAAGGTGTTACATCACCTCCACTTGGGCCCATTGGCCTTGTACGACCTAGATTTAGTTTTAGGCTGCCTTGGGACGTCCTCCCACCTCCTTGGCCGCCACCCCTTGCTCCTATATAAGTAGATCCATCTAGTAGCTTTTCCTTGGGATTTGTTTAGTTAAAAGTTAGCCATTGCAACTTCGTTTCATGACAGGATCCAGAGTCAATTCATGGGCTTTGTCGATCGCGGGAGACGTGCCACCACCTTTGCAAATACCACAACCGTCACGAGAGTTGCACAAACATCCAAATGCACATGATCAGGTTAATGTATCTATACCACCATTTAATGGCCGTTTTAAACCTGCTTTATATATTGAATGGGAGTTCGACATAAAAAATATATTTGCTTCCCATAATTTCGATGAACATAAAAAGGTTAAGGTTGCGGTTGGTTCTTTCACTGGTTATGCTTTCGTTTGGTGGAGTGAATATTGTCGGTTACACCCTGATTATATACCTACTACTTGGGATGATTTGAAACTTGCCATGCGACATACTTTCGTCCCTGCTTATTATACTCGTGACATGATTAAGAAGTTGCAACACTTAAAACAAGGTAGTGAAACTGTAACAAAATATTATGATGATTTACAAACTACCTTGTTGCATTCCTCTTTAGAAGAAAGTGAAGATGATTTTATGGATAGATTTTGGGGAGGATTAAACCGGGATATTCAAGAGATACTAATTCATGAAGAGTGTTATCCTATGGACCATTTGTTTCATCTTGCTTGCAAAGCTGAACAGGAAATAAAACGACGTGTTGGCCACGAGGAGAACAAGCGCACGATGCACATTCCAAGAGTTGATATGATTGTTCCTTCAACTACTAGGCATACTATGACAACCACATCCGTTGTTGTCAGGACTACATCATCTCCACCATGTGACACATCGCCCCCGAGAGTGGCTACATCATCTGAGTTGATCATAAGAGGTAATGACAAAGGTACTGATCTTCCATCTCTACATGAGAATGATGAATGCCTTGTCAATTTGAATGCACCATCTGATGAGCTACCCACTACTTTGATCACACCACCTATTTTAGAGGACTACGTTGATAATTTGATTTTGCCATGTGATCAAACAACTGAAATACCAACAATTTTGAGTGCACCCATTGAATTAACTATTGATGCAAAAGAACCAATGTTTAATCATTTTGATATGACCTCTAATCTTGGTGATGATTCTGTGTTGAATGACTTATTGCATGTTTGCTTATTTAAGCATGTTGTAGCATGTAAATTTGATGCAAGTAAGGTTTATTCACCAATGTTGGGATGGTTTAATGATGAACATTGATGAATAAGAGCTTCACTTATATGTGCAAACTGAGTTGCAATATTTTCATGCCTTCTACTTCTTGTGCTAATTTTTTGGCTTTAGATTTTATGAACTATGCAAGTTACTCATCTATTCATGTGTCATATATGCAAAAATCAAGGGAAGTAAAAATGGATGACATATACATATACAACATGTACACCTTGTCTCTTTTGTTAGCCACATTTCAGATTAAGCAACGCCGAGGACGGCTTTATTTTCAAGAAGGGGAGGATGATGAGGACATGACTACCTTGGATATGACCAAAAATATTGCATATATGCATATTTGTCAGGTGATTTCTAGTGCAAACTATTCAATAATCTATTTATGTTATCCAGAACAAAAATACTTCACACACTTTTGTGTTTTGTCTAATTGCAGGTGTATGGGACATTTGTACAATCCACATATGAAGATAAGGAAGAAAGAGATGTTTATTTGCTGTCCAAAAAGTTCTCTCACGTCACTTTTGGCCCAAGAGAAGATAGAGTCCAAGTCTCTCACGTTCTGGATTCAGATTCGGACTGCACAGACACACCTGACTCAAAACGCACACAAGTTTTTCATACAGACTCCGAATTGGGTGATTCTTTTTTGTTGGAAACTAGATTTCGTGCACTTTCCAACCCAATTGGAATCACCTTCAAATTCGTCCGGAGCGTTGAGTTGTGGACGAAACAATCTGATGCTGCAGCAGAATCCGAGTCAAACTACAAGTCCAAAGGTGTTACATCACCTCCACTTGGGCCCATTGGCCTTGTACGACCTAGATTTAGTTTTAGGCTGCCTTGGGACGTCCTCCCACCTCCTTGGCCGCCACCCCTTGCTCCTATATAAGTAGATCCATCTAGTAGCTTTTCCTTGGGATTTGTTTAGTTAAAAGTTAGCCATTGCAACTTCGTGTACTTCGTTTGTGTCCAACGACCAGACCAAGACCGCTTACGGATCCCCACCATTATCAATACCTCATATATATTTGCAATATTCAGATTGCTTTATCATATTCTTGCTCGTTCTTCGATTGTTTGCAGGAATAGACCTTCGTGGTCAGGCTGACCGTGCTTCCGGCATCGTCAGTAACCTCAGGAGATTGGTTTAGCGATTGCTAAGGCGCAACGTCGTGCATGTTTGTAGTCGGATCGTCAAAGTCGTCTCCACCAAATCGATAGTTATCATCTCATCGAAAGATCGGACACCCCCGTCTCCATCATCTTTAGAAGAAAGTGAAGATGATTTTATGGATAGATTTTGGGGAGGATTAAACCGTGATATTCAAGAGATACTAATTCATGAAGAGTGTTATCCTATGGACCATTTGTTTCATCTTGCTTGCAAAGCTGAACAGGAAATAAAACGACGTGTTGGCCACGAGGAGAACAAGCGCACGGTGCACATTCCAAGAGTTGATATGATTGTTCCTTCAACTACTAGGCATACTATGACAACCACATCCGTTGTTATCAGGACTACATCGCCTCCACCATGTGACACATCGGCCCCGAGAGTGGCTACATCATCTGAGTTGATCATAAGAGGTAATGACAAAGGTACTGATCTTCCATCTCTACATGAGAAAGATGAATGCCTTGTCAATTTGAATGCACCATCTGATGAGCTACCCACTACTTTGATCACACCACCTATTTTAGAGGACTACGTTGATAATTTGACTTTGCCATGTGATCAAACAACTGAAATACCAACAATTTTGAGTGCACCCATTGAATTAACTATTGATGCAAAAGAACCAATGTTTAATCATTTTGATATGACCTCTAATCTTGGTGATGATTCTGTGTTGAATGACTTATTGCATGTTTGCTTATTTAAGCATGTTGTAGCATGTAAATTTGATGCAAGTAAGGTTTATTCACCAATGTTGGGATGGTTTAATGATGAACATTGTCAATCTTTTGAAATGAATAAGAGCTTCACTTATATGTGCAAACTGAGTTGCAATATTTTCATGCCTTCTACTTCTTGTGCTAATTTTTTGGCTTTAGGTTTTATGAACTATGCAAGTTTCTCATCTATTCATGTGTCATATATGCAAAAATCAAGGGAAGTAAAAATGGATGACATATACATATACAACATGTACACCTTGTCTTTTTTGTTAGCCACATTTCAGATTAAGCAACGCCGAGGACGGCTTTATTTTCAAGAAGGGGAGGATGATGAGGACATGACTACCTTGGATATGACCAAAAATATTGCATATATGCATATTTGTCAGGTGATTTCTAGTGCAAACTATTCAATAATCTATTTATGTTATCCAGAACAAAAATACTTCACACACTTTTGTGTTTTGTCTAATTGCAGGTGTATGGGACATTTGTACAATCCACATATGAAGATAAGGAAGAAAGAGATGTTTATTTGCTGTCCAAAAAGTTCTCTCACGTCACTTTTGGCCCAAGAGAAGATAGAGTCCAAGTCTCTCACGTTCTGGATTCAGATTCGGACTGCACAGACACACCTGACTCAAAACGCACACAAGTTTTTCATACAGACTCCGAATTGGGTGATTCTTTTTTGTTGGAAACTAGATTTCGTGCACTTTCCAACCCAATTGGAATCACCTTCAAATTCGTCCGGAGCGTTGAGTTGTGGACGAAACAATCTGATGCTGCAGCAGAATCCGAGTCAAACTACAAGTCCAAAGGTGTTACATCACCTCCACTTGGGCCCATTGGCCTTGTACGACCTAGATTTAGTTTTAGGCTGCCTTGGGACGTCCTCCCACCTCCTTGGCCGCCACCCCTTGCTCCTATATAAGTAGATCCATCTAGTAGCTTTTCCTTGGGATTTGTTTAGTTAAAAGTTAGCCATTGCAACTTCGTGTACTTCGTTTGTGTCCAACGACCAGACCAAGACCGCTTACGGATCCCCACCATTATCAATACTTCATATATATTCGCAATATTCAGATTGCTTTATCATATTCTTGCTCGTTTTTCGATTGCTTGCAGGAATAGACCTTCGTGGCCTGGTTGATCGTGATCCAGCGTGGTCAATAACCTCTCGGAGTTGGTTTAGCGATTGCTAAGGCGCAACGTCGTGCATGTTTGTAGTCGGATTGTCAAAGTCGTCTCCACCAAATCGATAGTTATCATCTCATCGAAAGATCGGGACACCCCCGCCTCTATCAAGATGATGAGGACATGACTACCTTGGATATGACCAAAAATATTGCATATATGCATATTTGTCAGGTGATTTCTGGTGCAAACTATTCAATAATCTATTTATGTTATCCAGAACAAAAATACTTCACACACTTTTGTGTTTTGTCTAATTGCAGGTGTATGGGACATTTGTACAATCCACATATGAAGATAAGGAAGAAAGAGATGTTTATTTGCTGTCCAAAAAGTTCTCTCACGTCACTTTTGGCCCAAGAGAAGATAGAGTCCAAGTCTCTCACGTTCTGGATTCAGATTCGGACTGCACAGACATACCTGACTCAAAACGCACACAAGTTTTTCATACGGACTCCGAATTGGGTGATTCTTTTTTTGTTGGAAACTAGATTTCGTGCACTTTCCAACCCAATTGGAATCACCTTCAAATTCGTCCGGAGCGTTGAGTTGTGGACGAAACAATCTGATGCTGCAGCAGAATCCGAGTCAAACTACAAGTCCAAAGGTGTTACATCACCTCCACTTGGGCCCATTGGCCTTGTACGACCGAGATTTAGTTTTAGGCTGCCTTGGGACGTCCTCCCACCTCCTTGGCCGCCACCCCTTGCTCCTATATAAGTAGATCCATCTAGTAGCTTTTCCTTGGGATTTGTTTAGTTAAAAGTTAGCCATTGCAACTTCGTGTACTTCGTTTGTGTCCAACGACCAGACCAAGACCGCTTACGGATCCCCACCATTATCAATACCTCATATATATTTGCAATATTCAGATTGCTTTATCATATTCTTGCTCGTTCTTCGATTGCTTGCAGGAATAGACCTTCGTGGTCAGGCTGACCGTGCTTCCGGCATCGTCAGTAACCTCAGGAGATTGGTTTAGCGATTGCTAAGGCGCAACGTCGTGCATGTTTGTAGTCGGATCGTCAAAGTCGTCTCCACCAAATCGATAGTTATCATCTCATCGAAAGATCGGGACACCCTCGCCTCTATCATACCACCACCGCTGCCATATACCACAACCATATATCCACCACCAATCCGAGTTCTTCTCATATTAGGTTTGTTCTTGAGATCAATCTAAATTCCGTTTTGTGTTTCCTTGCCTGTGTAGGTCTCGGAAAAAAAATCACGGGCAAATTTTTTTCCCTATCCTATTTTTAGGCTTTTCTGAGTCTTTTGAGCCACGTGCCATCATAGTGATTTTTTGTCGCACTTCGTCGTCGCTGCCCTGATTTCCGAAAAAAAAGTGAAAAAAAAATTTCGTGCCCCATCCTATCAGTTTGACGAGGGAAGAGTTTTGAGACACTCGCCATTATAGTGATTTTTCGCAAAAAAAAAGAGGAGCGCAAAAAAAAGGAGCGCAAAAAAAAGAGCGAAAAAAAAGAGTTCCAGAGTGTGCTTTTCCCTTATTTACGTGCAGCGCCGTGATTTTGTTAGTGTTCTAGGCTCGCGTCTCTAGCACGGTCTAGCCTAGGACCAGCACAGTACAGTCATTGAGCGTTTATTCAACTTTGCATCTCTGAATTGATTATTGCTGACCCTTTTTGCTACCATACTATAAGCCTTCCCAGCTCCACATACATCTACGTCGTGCGTTTGACTCTCCCTGGCAATCGCTCTATCCAAGCTTTTGAGAGTTTTGACTACAACGGTTGCCGATCACCGCCTGCTGCTGGGTAGGAACTGGTAAGAATTTGAGATTTGCTTGACGAATTTGTGACACCCGCCACCACCACCACTTGTTAGTAGTCTGTAGGATCATATTCTTGTGTGTTTCTATTGCTGCTAACCATGCCAGGATCACAAGCCGACGAGACTGATTGGGAGAACTTGACGAACAAGGAGCTTCATGATACGTTTCAGCAAATGATGAGTGGACAGGTGCACGATGTGATAAACAGATTTGAAGAGGCCATGGAGAAGATAGATGGCATGGAGAAGACGTTTGAAACAAAGCTCGATAACAAGTTTGCTGAATTGCTTTCGCGTTTTCCACCACCACCACCGGCTGCTCCTGTCGCACCTCTGCAACAACAGCAACAACATCGACTACCTTCACGTCGGGAAACAGCCCTCCGCCGAGCGAGCCGTGTCCCTCTTCAGTCGGGCCAAACTGCTGGTGCTGCTGTTGATACTTCTGTGGCTCCTACTGCTGATGTGGAGGAGGATGATTATGTGGGAAATTATGAGGATGAGGTTGATCACAATCAGAACTACGTGCCACCACTAGCACAGCAACCACCAGGTCGTCCACATGCAAATAATGGCAATGGTAGGGCTCACCCTCAGGTACGAGATCATGACCATCTCCCTAAACTAAAATTGAATATTCCACCATTTGAGGGTAGATATGTTCCTGACATATATCTTACTTGGGAGTTAGAAACTGAACAACGATTTACATGTTTACAATATCCCGAGGAGAGACGTGTTCCTGCTGCTGTTTGTGCATTCACTAGTTTTGCATGTGTTTGGTGATCTGAGCATTATAGATTATATCCTATTCCGGCTACTTGGGCTGCTTTGAAAACTGCTATGCGTACTTGTTGGGTTCCACCATATTATCAACGTGAATTACTTCAAAAATTGTAGCGCTTAAGACAGGGGAAAAAACAGCTGGCGTTACAAGTTGGTGTTCTAGGCTCGCTCTCTAGCACAGTCTAGCCTAGGACCAGCACAGTACCATCGTTGAGCATTTATTCAACTTTGCATCTCTGAATTGATTATTGCTGACCCTTTTTGCTACCATATTATAAGCCTTCCCAGCTCCACATACATCTACGTCGTGCATTTTGACTCTCCCTGGTAATCGCTCTATCCAAGCTTTGAGAGTTTTTGACTACAACGGTTGCCGATCACCGCCTGCTGCTGGGTAAGAACTGGTAAGAATTTGAGATTTGCTTGACGGATTTGTGACCCACCACCACCTCTTGTTAGTAGTCTGTAGGATCATATTCTTGTGTGTTTCTATTGCTGCTAACCATGCCAGGATCACAAGCCGACGAGACTGACTGGGAGAACATGACGAATAAGGATTTGCATGATAAATTTCAGCAAATGATGAGTGGACAGGTGCAAGATGTGCTAAACAGATTTGAAGAGGCCATGGAGAAGATAGATGGCATGGAGAAGATGTTCGAAACAAAGCTCGATAACAAGTTTAATGAATTGCTCGCGCGTCTTCCACCACCACCACCCGCTGCACCTAACGCACCTCTCCAACAACAACAACAACGACTACCTCCACGTCGCGAAACAGATCCCCGCCGAGCGAGCCGTGTTCCTCTTGCGTTTGGCCAAGCTATTGGTGCTGTTGTTGATACTTTTGTGGCTCCTACTGCTGATGCGGAGGAGGATGATTATGTGGGAGATTACGAGGATGAGGTTGCTCAAAATCAGAACTACGAGATCATGACCATCTTCCTAAACTGAAATTGAATATTCCACCTTTCGAGGGTAGATATGTTCCTGATATATATCTTACTTGGGAGTTAGAAACTGAACAACGATTTACATGTTTACAATATCCCGAGGAGAGACGGGTTGCCGCTGCTGTTTGTGCTTTCACTAGTTTTGCATGTGTATGGTGGTCTGAACATTGTAGATTATATCCTATTCCAACTACTTGGGCTGCTTTGAAAACTGCTATGCGTACTCGTTGGGTTCCACCATATTATCAACGTGAATTGCTTCAGAAATTATAGCGCTTAAGACAAGGAAAAAATTCTGTAGAAGAATATTATCAGGAATTACAAACTGGCATGATTAGATGTGGTACTGTTGAGGAGAATGAAGCTATGCTTGCACGTTTTCTGGGTGGATTAAATAGAGAGATTCAGATCATTCTAGACTATAAGGAGTATACTAATATCACTCGTTTATTCCATCCTGCTTGTAAAGCTGAACGTGAAGTGCAGGATTGACAAGCATTGGCGCGAACTAACTTTTCTGCAGGCCGACCTTCATCATGGACACCGCGTGCATCTTCTACTTCAACTGCACCAGCACCTCAATCAGGTGTCTCCTCCAGTCATGATACAAGAAAACAGGCACAACCACCATTATCTGCCAAGAGCGCACCTGCTGGGCCTGCACAGAGTTCTGCTTCTTCCATGGCATCAACAGGGCACACAAGTGATATTATTTGTCGTCGTTGTAAGGGAGGAGGTCATTATGCGAGAGAATGCAAATCTCCGCGTGTGATGATTGCTACCGCGGATGGTGGATACGAGTCCGCTAGTGACTATGATGAGGAGACTTTGGCTCTTATTACACGTGAAGAACATGGTGGAGATGATTCTGATCATGAGACGCAATACATGGCTCCTGAAGACGCTGACAGGTATGAATGTTTAGTTGCTCAACGTGTTTTGAGTGTGCAGGTCACACAAGCTGAGCAAAATCAGAGGCACAATTTGTTCCATACCAAGGGAGTTGTGAAAGAACGTTCTGTGCGCGTCATCATAGATGGAGGGAGCTGCAACAACTTGGCTAGCATGGAGATGGTGGAGAAGCTCTCTCTCACAACAAGACCACATCCACATCCTTACTACATCCAATGGTTCAACAACAGCGGCAAGGTTAAGGTAACACGTACTGTTCGTGTGCATTTTAGTATCTCTACATATGCTGATTATGTTGATTGTGATGTGGTACCTATGCAAGCATGTTCCTTATTACTTGGTAGACCATGGCAATTTGATAAAAATTCTGTACACCATGGTAGAAACAATCACTATACTCTTGTTCATAAGGATAAAAATATTACTTTGCTTCCTATGACTCCTGATTCCATTTTGAAAGATGATATTAATAGAGCTAATAAAGCAAAACAGGAGACGAATAAGAGTGAAAATGAGATTGTGGCAAAAGAATTTGAGCAACAAATGAAGCCTAATAATAAACCATCTAGTGTTGCTTCTGAAATTAAATTGAAAAGGGCATGTTTATTTGCCACCAAATCTGATATTGATGAGCTAGATTTCAGCAAATCTGTTTGCTATGCTTTTGTGTGCAAAGAGGCATTATTTTCATTCGAGGACGTGCCTTCCTCTTTGCCTCCTGCTGTCACTAACATTTTGCAGGAGTTCGCTGATGTCTTTCCACAAGACGTGCCACCGGGATTACCGCCTATTCGAGGGATTGAGCATCAGATTGACTTAATTCCCGGTGCTTCGCTGCCAAACCGTGCACCATACCGTACCAATCCAGAGGAGAAGAAGGAGATTATGCGTCAAGTACAAGAGCTTCTCGACAAAGGTTATATACGCGAATCCCTTAGTCCGTGTGCTGTTCCTATTATTCTAGTGCTGAAAAAGGATGGCACGTCACGTATGTGTGTTGATTGTAGAGGCATTAATAATATTACTATTCGTTATCGTCATCCTATTCCTAGGCTAGATGATATGCTTGATGAATTGAGTGGCTCTACAATATTCTCCAAAGTTGATTTCCGTAGTGGATACCATCAAATTCGTATGAAATGGGGTGATGAATGGAAAACAACATTTAAAACTAAGTTTGGATTATATGAGTGGTTAGTCATGCCTTTTGGGTTAACCAATGCACCTAGTACTTTCATGAGGTTAATGAACGAAGTTTTACGTGCTTTCATTGGACGATTTGTGGTAGTTTACTTTGATGACATATTGATTTATAGCAGATCTTTGGAGGAACATTTGGAACATTTACGTGCTGTTTTTATTGCTCTATGTGATGCATGTCTGTTTGGAAACCTTGGAAAGTGCACCTTTTTGATACAGGCAAAGGTGTCCCGTCTTTCGATGAGATGATGGATATCGCTTTGGTGGCAGTCGACTTTGACGATCCGACTATGAACGTGCGAGGACGTCGCGCCTTAGCAATCGCTAAACCAAGTCCAAGAGGTTATTGACCACGCCGGAGCATGATCAACCTGACCACGAGGGTCTGTTTCCTGCGAGCAAACGAAGAACAAGCAAGAAACTGAGATTGCAATCTGGATATTGCGAATATAAGATGAAAGCTTTATTGATCAAGGTGGGGTTCTGTGACGCTTTTGTCTGGTCGTTGAACACAAACGAAGTACGCGAAGTTGCAGCTATGGCGAACTTTTAATCTAAACAAAACCCAAAATCTAAACGGTGCCCTAAGGGCTGTATATATGGAGGAACTAACAACACAATAAGAGGGGCTGAGCAAAAGCGGTAACATAGTGATGAGGACATCAATACAATTGTTACACCCACAGCCCCTGCTGCTATAAATACTGGAACAATTACTAGAGCTCGCGCACGCCAACTAAATTACCAGGTACTTCCGTTTCTTGGTAATGATTCTAATGTTTATGAGAATATGATGCTGCCTAAATTGGATACATTTGTTTTGCTTACAAATGAAGGGCCTAGCTTGGAGAAGGATGAACATTGGATTAAGAACAAGCATGGAGATGATGGCACGCGCAAGGGGAACAAGAACGAAGTTACAAGTGATGATTTCGGGACTTTGAAGCCACCATAATGGGTGCATGAAGCCTTGGACGAAATACACAAGATGCCACTTCATAAATTTCGTCCTGAGGCTATTATAGGTGCTGCGTCACCTTATTATTGGGCCAGGCCCATGTAATTTCGAAATACATAAGTATAGGCTATTTTTAGAGTCCGTATATGTGGGGAAACAAGAGATAGGGTTGATTTCGGACCCCTCCACCAAGGGTCACGAAATTCCCCCCTCTTCCTCCATATATACAGCCCTTAGGGCATCGTTTAGACTTTGGGTTTTTTTTAGATTAAAAGTTCGCCATAGCTGCAACTTCGCGTACTTCGTTTGTGTTCAACGACCAGACAAAGGCGTCACAGAACCCCACCTTGATCAATAAAGCTTTCATCTTATATTCGCAATATCCAGATTGCAATCTCAGTTTCTTGCTTGTTCTTCGTTTGCTCGCAGGAAACAGACCCTCGTGGTCAGGTTGATCGTGCTCCGGCGTGGTCAATAACCTCTCGGAGTTGGTTTAGCGATTGCTAAGGCGCGACGTCCTCGCACGTTCGTAGTCGGATCGTCAAAGTCGACTGCCACCAAAGCAATATCCATCATCTCATCGAAAGACGGGACACCTTTGCCTCTATCAAGTGGTATCAGATTTCCAGGTTGCTCGGTGAGATTTAACAGTTTTTCGTAGTTTAGATCGAGTCTGTTCTTCATACCTACAGTCCACGAAAAAGCCACAAAAAAAATTAGGGTTAGTTCATCATATCCGAACCAATCTGAGCCTTTGCATAATCTTTTTAGGGTTTTGCTTTGTTGAATTTGCGGTTGCATCGTCATGTCTAGTTGCTGGTCTTAGAGTCTAGTCTTTTAGAGTTTCGAGTTCTGGTCATAAGTTGTCACGCCGCCGCCGCACCATCATCATCGCCCCTGCCATCTACCACCACCGCTTATCCGCCACCGCTTCGAATCCGTATCCATATACAACCACCGCTGTCATATACCACCATCGCTGCCATCTACCACCATATATCCACCACCAATCCGAGTTCTTGTCATATTAGGTTTGTTTTCGAGATCCATCTAGATTCCGATTCGTGTTTCCTTGCCGGAGTAGGTTTCGGAAAAAAAAGAATCCGGAAACCACCCTCCGTTTAGGCCCAAAATTTTTCAAAAACGCACTTGTCGACAAATTTTCTGGCTATCCTATTTTTAGGTGTTTCTAACCATTTTGAGACAGTCGCCGTTATAGAAAGTTTTTTTTGACCCGTTTCCAGTTTTTGGGTCCGGGCAGTCGAAAAAAAAAATTTGTCAACAAAAAATTTCGTGCCCATCCTGTCAGTTTGACCTGGGAAGAGTTTTGAGACACTCGCCATTCTAGTGATTTTTCGCAAAAAAAAAACAAAAACAGCGCAAAAAAAAGCAAAAAGCAGTGCAAAAAAAAAAGAGCGAAAAAAAATCCAGAGTGTGCTTTTCCCTTGTTTACGTGCCGCGCCGTGATTTTGTTGGTGTTCTAGGCTCGCGTCTCTAGCACAGTCTAGCCTAGGACCAGCACAGTACCGTCGTTGAGCGTTTATTCAACTTTGCATCTCTGAATTGATTATTGCTGACCCTTTTTGCTACCATATTATAAGCCTTCCCAGCTCCACATACATCTACGTCGTGCGTTTGACTCTCCCTGGTAATCGTTCTATCCAAGCTTTGAGAGTTTTTGACGACAACGGTTGCCGATCATCGCCTGCTGCTGGGTAAGAACTGGTAAGAATTTGAGATTTGCTTGACGGATTTGTGACACCCACCACCACTTCTTATTAGTTTGTAGGATCATATTCTTGTGTGTTTCTATTTGCTGCTAACCATGGTAGGATCACAAGCCGATGAGACTGATTGGGAGAACCTGACGAACAAACAGCTACATGATAAATTTCAGCAAATGATGTGTGGACAGGTGCAAGATGTGCTAAACAGATTTGACGAGGCCATGGAGAAGATAGATGGCATGGAGAAGACGTTCGAAACAAAGCTTGATAGCAAGTTTAATGAATTGCTCACGCGTTTACCACCACCACCGCCGGCTGCACCTATCGCACCTCTGCAACACCAACAACAACGCATCCTTCCGAATCAGTATGGACGAGCGAAGCGTGTTCCTATTGAGGATGGCCAAACTTCTGGTGCTGCTGTTCATGTTGTTGATGCTTCTTTGGCTCCTGCTATTGCTGCTGCTGGTACCCAGGAGGATGATGAGTATGCGGGCGATTATGAGGATGAGGTTGATCAAAATCAGCACTACGTGCAGCCACCTGCACCACCACCAGCAGGTCGACCTCAGGTATATATTCGTAATGGTAGGCCTGCACCTCCACCTCAGGTACGAGATGATGTCCATATTCCTAAACTGAAATTGAATATTCCACCATTTGAGGGTAGATATGTTCCTGATATATATCTTACTTGGGAGTTAGAAACTGAACAACGTTTTACATGTTTACAATATCCTGATAGAGGCGAGGGTGTCCCAATCTTTCGATGAGATGATAACTATCGATTTGGTGGAGACGACTTTGACGATCCGACTACAAACGTGCACGACGTTGCGCCTTAGCAACCGCTAAACCAATCTCCTGAGGTTACTGACGATGCTGGAAGCACGGTCAACCTGACCACGAAGGTCTATTCCTACAAGCAATCGAAGAACGAGCAAAATATGATAAAGCAATCTGAATATCGCAAATATATATGAAGTATTGATAATGGTGGGGATCCGGAAGCGGTCTTGGTCTGGTCGTTGGACACAAACGAAGTACACGAAGTTGCAATGGCTAACTTTTAATTAAACAAATCCCCCGGAAAAAGCTACTAGATGGATCTACTTATATAGGAGCAAGGGGTGGCGGCCAAGGAGCTGGGAGGACGTCCCAAGGCAGCCTAAAACTAACCCTAGGTCGTACAAGGCTCAAGGGCCCAAGTGGAGGTGATGCAACACCTTTGGGCTTGTAGTTTGACTCGGATTCTGCTGCAACGTCAGATTGTTTCGTCCGTAACTCAATGCTCCGGACGAATTTGAAGGTGAATCCAATTGGGATGGAAAGAGCACGAAATCTAGTTTCCAACAAAAAAAGAATCACCCAATTCGGAGTCCGTATGAAAAAGTTGTTGGCGTTTTGAGTCAGGTATGTCTGTGCAGTCCGAATCTGAATCCAGAACGTGAGAGACTTGGACTCTATCTTCTCTTGGCCCAAAAGTGACGTGAGAGGACTTTTTGAACACAACCTAAACATCTCCTTTTCCCTTATCTTCATATGTGGATTGTACAAATGTCCCATACACCTGCAATTAGACAAAACACAAAAGTGTGTGAAGTCTTTTTGTTCTGGATAACATAAATAGACTATTGAATAATTTGCATTAGAAATCACCTGACAAATATGCATGTATGCAATATTTTTGGTCGTATCCAAGGTAGTCATGTCCTCATCATCCTCCCCTTTTTGAAAACAAAGCCGTCCTCGGCATTGCTTAATCTGAAATGTGGCTAACAAAAGAGACAAGGTGTACATGTTGTATATGTATATGTCATCCATTTTAACTTCCCTTGATTTTTGCACATATGTCACATGTATACATGAGTAACTTTCATTGTTCATAAAATCTAAAGCCAAAAAATTATCACAAGAAGTAGAAGGCATGAAAATATTGCAACTCAGTTTGCACATATAAGTGAAGCTCTTATTCACTTCAAAAGATTGGCAATATTCATCATTAAACCATCCTAACTTCGATGAATAAACCTTACTTGCATCAAATTTACATGCTATAACATGCTTAAATAAGCAAACATGCAATAAGTCATTGGACACAGAATCATCATCAAGATTAGAGGTCATATCAAAATGATTAAACATTGGTTCTTTTGCATCAACAGTTAATTCAATGGGTGCACTCAAAATTGTTGATATTTCAGTTGTTTGATCACATGACGCATTCATGACAATAACAAGATTCTCTAAAATAGGTGGTGTGCTCAAATCAACAGGTAACACAATACATGACACATTCAAGTTAACTAGGCATGCATCATTCTCATGTGAAGTTATATCATCAATACCTTTATTGTTACCTTGTGGCAAAGATGTAGCCGATGTATGTACGGACGTTGACAATGTACCATACCCTTGAGATGATGCCGCGCTCATAATCCGAGGTGCAATGATGGAGGAACCCACCGGCGGTGGTGAGCATGAACTGAATAGTAGTTGTTGTAGTCACCTAATGCATCCTCCTGTATCTGTCTCTCAAAGGTACAAGCACGGACATACATACCAGTAATGCAACGAGGAATATACTGAAATCTTGCCTGAATATCATGGTTCAAACCACCAAAAAATCTATTCATTGTATCATTCTCAGATTCTTCTATGTCACAATGATGCATATAAGATTTGAACTCTTGGTAGTAAGCATGAACAATGTTGTTGCCTTGTTTAAATTGTTCAAATTTGTGAATCAATCCACGACGATAATAAGGAGGAAAAAATTGTTGTCTCATTACAGCTTTCAAAACTTTCCAAGTTGTGGGTTGGTTATCAATGTTTTTCTTACAATGTACACTCCACCAAACAGAAGCAAAACCAGTAAATGCTCTAATGGTAGCTCGTACTCTCTCAAGTTCAGAAAAATCATGGTGACTAAAAACTTGTTCTACTTTAAGCTCCCAAGCTAGATAAATAGCAGGATTAAATCTACCCTCAAATGATGGTAAAGAGATAACCTGACCATGTGCTTGTGTGTGTTTTCCCAACTCTCGTGATGGTGAAGATGTGTCCGTCATCCAAGAACTTCTATCTCTGGAACCTGTCATGATTAGTAGAAACAAGAACCAAAATTCGAGAATAATGTTCCTATGAACTACTAGGATGTGGTTGTAAAGTGCTCACAGTAAAGCAAATATCAATATCTTACAAGTTCTTACCATGCGGCAGGTGGTGACAGGCAACCAGCGGTGTCAAATAACTCCGAAGATTGTGTAAAACGATTGCCAGGGGAACGTACGTATACACGGTGTAGAAATATGTGGAGCTGGGTTGGCTATATATGGTAGCAAAAGATTAGCAATAATCAATTCAGAGATGCAATGTTGAATAAACGCTCAACGACGGTACTGTGCTGGTCCTAGGCTAGACCAAACTAGAGACGCGAGCCTAGAACACTAATGAGGTCACGTCGTAGCACAACTAGCATCAATAAAGGATATGAAGTAGCTCTGGACAGCAAGATATAAGTGAAGATCACAATAGCAGTAGACCTATTTAGAAGCTGATGTTGAGGTGCCAAATACTGAACTAGCTTCTGCAACTATTTAGATGCGGCTCGTCGCTAGCTTGCATTTGAGTACTCGCGGAGCCAAAACAGACTTCATATGAGGAAGTTATGCCTGTTTTACTGAACAGTGCACAAAACAGACTCCAATCCGAATTCAACTACGAGATTGAGTCTAGATAGATCCGAATTTTGTTTTTTTTTCTCACACTTTTTTTTCTTTTCCTTTTTTTTCTCTGACTTTTTTTTTACTTTTTTTTTACTTTTTTTTCTCTCGTTTTTTTTCTCTATCTTTTTTTTCTCTCTCCCTCTTTTCAAAACAAACTAGATAAGATGTAGATTGGATCAAGCGAAGATGGGAACGATCTCAACTATGATTATGACAATGAACGGTGGGTAGCACGTGGAGGAAATTGATGGATGGGTGGTGGACAGCGGAAGGGATAACGATGCAGCGGCGATGTGACTAATGTGAACAGAACTCGAAACTCTAAACAACCTAGACACTAAGACCAGCAACTCGACACGACGATGCAACCGATAATTCAACTATGCAAGCAATGAAAAGAAAATTGCAACGGCTCAGACTGGCTTGGACAAAGGATGAATAGATCTAACTCTTTTTTTGTGGATTTTTCTTGGACAATAGGTAAGAAAATAAATCTAATCTAGGAAAACTGGAAATTCTCACCGAGCAACCTGAAAACTGATACCACTTGATAGCGGCGAGGGTGTCCCAATCTTTCGATGAGATGATAACTATCGATTTGGTGGAGACGACTTTGACGATCCGACTACAAACATGCACAACGTTGCGCCTTAGCAACCGCTAAACCAATCTCCTGAGGTTACTGACGATGCTGAAAGCACGGTCAGCCTGACCACGAAGGTCTATTCCTGCAAGCAATCGAAGAACGAGCAAAATATGATAAAGCAATCTGAATATCGCAAATATATATGAAGTATTGATAATGGTGGGGATCCGGAAGCGGTCTTGGTCTGGTCGTTGGACACAAACGAAGTACACGAAGTTGCAATGGCTAACTTTTAATTAAACAAATCCCCCGGAAAAAGCTACTAGATGGATCTACTTATATAGGAGCTAGGGGTGGCGGCCAAGGAGGTGGGAGGACGTCCCAAGGCAGCCTAAAACTAACCCTAGGTCGTACAAGGCTCATGGGCCCAAGTGGAGGTGATGCAACATCTTTGGGCTTGTAGTTTGACTCGGATTCTGCTGCAACGTCAGATTGTTTCGTCCGTAACTCAATGCTCCGGACGAATTTGAAGGTGAATCCAATTGGGATGGAAAGAGCACGAAATCTAGTTTCCAACAAAAAAAGAATCACCCAATTTGGAGTCCGTATGAAAAAGTTGTTGGTGTTTTGAGTCAGGTATGTCTGTGCAGCCCGAATCTGAATCCAGAACGTGAGAGACTTGGACTCTATCTTCTCTTGGCCCAAAAGTGACGTGAGAGGACTTTTTGAACACAACCTAAACATCTCCTTTTCCCTTATCTTCATATGTGGATTGTACAAATGTCCCATACACCTGCAATTAGACAAAACACAAAAGTGTGTGAAGTATTTTTGTTCTGGATAACATAAATAGACTATTGAATAATTTGCATTAGAAATCACCTGACAAATATGCATGTATGCAATATTTTTGGTCGTATCCAAGGTAGTCATGTCCTCATCATATCCCGAGGAGAGACGGGTTGCTGCTGCTGTTTGTGCTTTCAGTAGTTTTGCATGTGTATGGTGGTCTGAACATTGTAGATTATATCCTATTCCAACTACTTGGGCTGCTTTGAAAACTGCTATGCGTACTCGTTGGGTTCCACCATATTATCAACGTGAATTGCTTCAAAAATTACAGCGCTTAAGACATGGAAAAAAATTTGTAGAAGAATATTATCAGGAATTACAAACTGGCATGATTAGATGTGGTATTGTTGAGGAGAATGAAGCTATGCTTGCACGTTTTCTGGGTGGATTAAATAGAGAGATTCAGACCATTCTAGACTATAAGGAGTATATTAATATCACTCGTTTATTCCATCTTGCTTGTAAAGCTGAACGTGAAGTGCAAGATCGACAAGCATTGGCGCGAACTAACTTTTCTGTAGGCCGACCTTCATCATGGACACCGCGTGCATCTTCTACTTCAACTGCACCAGCACCTCAATCAGGTGCCTCCTCTAGTCGTGATACAAGGAAACAGGCACAACCACCATTATCTGCCAAGAGCGCACCTGCTGGGCCTGCTGATAGAGGCAAAGGTGTCCCGTCTTTCGATGAGATGGTGGAATTCGCTTTGGTGGAAGTCGACTTTGACGATCCGACTACGAACGTGCGAGGACGTCGCGCCTTAGCAATCGCTAAACCAACTCCGAGAGGTTATTGACCACGCCGGAGCACGATCAACCTGACCACGAGGGTCTGTTTCCTGCGAGCAAACAAGAACAAGCAAGAAACTAAGATTGCAATCTGGATATTGCGAATATAAGATGAAAGCTTTATTGATCAAGGTGGGGTTCTGTGACGCCTTTGTCTGGTCGTTGAACACAAACGAAGTACGCGAAGTTGCAGCTATGGCGAACTTTTAATCTAAACAAAACCCAAAATCTAAACGATGCCCTAAGGGCTGTATATATGGAGGAAGAGGGGGGGAATTTCGTGGCCCTTGGTGGAGGGGTCCGAAATCAACCCTATCTCTTGTTTCCCCACACATACGGACTCTAAAAATAGCCTATACTTATGTATTTCGAAATTACATGGGCCTGGCCCAATAATAAGGTGACGCAGCACCTAAAATAGCCTCGGGACGAAATTTATGAAGTGGCATCTTGTATATTTCGTCCAAGGCTTCATGCACCCATTATGGTGGCTTCAAAGTCCTGAAATCATCACTTGTAACTCCGTTCTTGTTCCCCTTGCGCATGCCATCATCTCCATGTTTGTTCTTGCTCCAATGTTCATCCTTCTCCAAGCTAGGCCCTTCATTTGTAAGCAAAACAAATGTATCCAATTTAGGCAGCATCATATTCTCATGAACATTAGAATCATTACCAAGAAACGAAAGTACCTGGTAATTTAGTTGGCGTGCACGAGCTCTAGTAATTGGTCCAGTATGTATAGCAGCAGGGGCTGTGGGTGTAACAATTGTATTGATGTCCTCATCACAAGCCGTGTTCCTCTTGCGTTTGGCCAAACTGTTGGTGCTGCTGTTGATACTTCTGTGGCTCCTGCTACTAATGCGGAGGAGGATGATTATGTGGGAGATTATGAGGATGAGGTTGATCAAAATCAACACTACATGCAGCCACCTGTACCACCACCAGCAGGTCGACCTCAGGTATATATTCGTAATGGTAGGCCTGCACCACCACCTCAGGTACGAGATGATGTCCATATTCCTAAACTGAAATTGAATATTCCACCATTTGAGGGTAGATATGTTCCTGATATATATCTTACTTGGGAGTTAGAAACTGAACAACGATTTACATGTTTACAATATCCTGAGGAGAGACGAGTTGCTGCTGCCGTTTGTGCTTTCACTAGTTTTGCATGTGTATGGTGGTCTGAACATTGTAGATTATATCCTATTCCAACTACTTGGGCTGCTTTGAAAACTGCTATGCGTACGCGTTGGGTTCCACCATATTATCAACGTGAATTGCTTCAAAAATTGCAGCGTTTAAGACAAGGGAAAAATTCTGTAGAAGAATATATCAGGAATTACAAACTGGCATGATTAGATGTGGTATTGTTGAGGAGAATGAAGCTATGCTTGCACGTTTTCTGGGTGGATTAAATAGAGAGATTCAGACCATTCTAGACTATAAGGAGTATACTAATATCACTCGTTTATTCCATCTTGCTTGTAAAGCTGAACGTGAAGTGCAGAATCGACAAGCATTGGGGCGAACTAACTTTTCTGCAGGCCGACCTTCATCATGGACACCACGTGCATCTTCTACTTCAACTGCACCAGCACCTCCATCCGGTGCCACCTCCAGCCGTGATACAAGAAAACAGGCACAACCACCATTATCTGCCAAGAGCGCACCCGCGGGGCCTGCACAGCGTTCTTCTTCTTCCATGGCATCAACAGGGCACACAAGTGATATTATTTGTCGTCGTTGTAAGGGAGGAGGTCATTATGCGAGAGAATGCAAATCTCCGCGTGTGATGATTGCTACCGCGGATGGTGGATATGAGTCCGCTAGTGACTATGATGAGGAGACTTTGGCTCTTATTACACGTGAAGAACATGGTGGAGATGATTCTGATCATGAGACGCAATACATGGCTCCTGAAGACGCTGACAGGTATAAATGTTTAGTTGCTCAACGTGTTTTGAGTGTGCAGGTCACACAAGCTGAGCAAAATCAGAGGCACAATTTGTTCCATACCAAGGGAGTTGTGAAGGAACGTTCTGTGCGCGTCATAATAGACGGAGGGAGCTGCAACAACTTGGCTAGCATGGAGATGGTGGAGAAGCTTTCTCTCACCACAAGACCACATCCACATCCTTACTACATCCAATGGTTCAACAACAGCGGCAAGGTTAAGGTAACACGTACTGTTCGTGTGCATTTTAGTATCTCTACATATGCTGATTATGTTGATTGTGATGTGGTACCTATGCAAGCATGTTCCTTATTACTTGGTAGACCATGGCAATTTGATAAAAATTCTGTACACCATGGTAGAAACAATCACTATACTCTTGTTCATAAGGATAAAAATATTACTTTGCTTCCTATGACTCCTGATTCCATTTGGAAAGATGATATTAATAGAGCTAATAAAGCACAACAGGAGAAGAATAAGAGTGTGATAGAGGCAAAGGTGTCCCGTCTTTCGATGAGATGGTGGATTTCGCTTTGGTGGAAGTCGACTTTGACGATCCGACTACGAACGTGCGAGGACGTCGCGCCTTAGCAATCGCTAAACCAACTCCGAGAGGTTATTGACCACGCCGGAGCACGATCAACCTGACCACGAGGGTCTGTTTCCTGCGAGCAAACGAAGAACAAGCAAGAAACTAAGATTGCAATCTGGATATTGCGAATATAAGATGAAAGCTTTATTGATCAAGGTGGGGTTCTGTGACGCCTTTGTCTGGTCGTTGAACACAAACGAAGTACGCGAAGTTGCAGCTATGGCGAACTTTTAATCTAAACAAAACCCCAAAGTCTAAACGATGCCCTAAGGGCTTTATATATGGAGGAAGAGGGGGGGAATTTCGTGGCCCTTGGTGGAGGAGTCCGAAATCAACCCTATCTCTTGTTTCCCCACACATACAGACTCTAAAAATAGCCTATACTTATGTATTTCGAAATTACATGGGCCTGGCCCAATAATAAGGTGACGCAGCACCTAAAATAGCCTCGGGACGAAATTTATGAAGTGGCATCTTGTATATTTCGTCCAAGGCTTCATGCACCCATTATGGTGGCTTCAAAGTCCTGAAATCATCACTTGTAACTCCGTTCTTGTTCCCCTTGCGCATGCCATCATCTCCATGCTTGTTCTTGCTCCAATGTTCATCCTTCTCCAAGCTAGGCCCTTCATTTGTAAGCAAAACAAATGTATCCAATTTAGGCAGCATCATATTCTCATGAACATTAGAATCATTACCAAGAAACAAAAGTACCTGGTAATTTAGTTGGCGTGCACGAGCTCTAGTAATTGGTCCAGTATGTATAGCAGCAGGGGCTGTGGGTGTAACAATTGTATTGATGTCCTCATCACCTGCACAGAGTTCTTCTTCTTCCATGGCATCAACAGGGCACACAAGTGATATTATTTGTCGTCGTTGTAAGGGAGGAGGTCATTATGCGAGAGAATGCAAATCTCCGCGTGTGATGATTGCTACCGCGGATGGTGGATATGAGTCCGCTAGTGACTATGATGAGGAGACTTTGGCTCTTATTACACGTGAAGAACATGGTGGAGATGGTTCTGATCATGAGACGCAATACATGGCTCCTGAAGACGCTGACAGGTATGAATGTTTAGTTGCTCAACGTGTTTTGAGTGTGCAGGTCACACAAGCTGAGCAAAATCAGAGGCACAATTTGTTCCATACCAAGGGAGTTGTGAAAGAACGTTCTGTGGGCGTCATCATAGATGGAGGGAGCTGCAACAACTTGGCTAGCATGGAGATGGCGGAGAAGCTTTCTCTCACCACAAGACCACATCCATATCCTTACTACATCCAATGGTTCAACAACAGCGGCAAGGTTAAGGTAACACGTACTGTTCGTGTGCATTTTAGTATCTCTACATATGCTGATTATGTTGATTGTGATGTGGTACCTATGCAAGCATGTTCCTTATTACTTGGTAGACCATGGCAATTTGATAAAATTCTGTACACCATGGTAGAAACAATCACTATACTCTTGTTCATAAGGATAAAAATATTAGTTTGCTTCCTATGTGATAGAGGCAAAGGTGTCCCGTCTTTCGATGAGATGGTGGATTTCGCTTTGGTGGAAGTCGACTTTGACGATCCGACTACGAACGTGCGAGGACGTCGCGCCTTAGCAATCGCTAAACCAACTCCGAGAGGTTATTGACCACGCCGGAGCACGATCAACCTGACCACGAGGGTCTGTTTCCTGCGAGCAAACGAAGAACAAGCAAGAAACTAAGATTGCAATCTGGATATTGCGAATATAAGATGAAAGCTTTATTGATCAAGGTGGGGTTCTGTGACGCCTTTGTCTGGTCGTTGAACACAAACGAAGTACGCGAAGTTGCAGCTATGGCGAACTTTTAATCTAAACAAAACCCAAAGTCTAAACGATGCCCTAAGGGCTGTATATATGGAGGAAGAGGGGGGGAATTTCGTGGCCCTTGGTGGAGGAGTCCGAAATAAACCCTATCTCTTGTTTCCCCACACATACGGACTCTAAAAATAGCCTATACTTATGTATTTCGAAATTACATGGGCCTGGCCCAATAATAAGGTGACGCAGCACCTAAAATAGCCTCGGGACGAAATTTATGAAGTGGCATCTTGTATATTTCGTCCAAGGCTTCATGCACCCATTATGGTGGCTTCAAAGTCCTGAAATCATCACTTGTAACTCCGTTCTTGTTCCCCTTGCGCATGCCATCATCTCCATGCTTGTTCTTGCTCCAATGTTCATCCTTCTCCAAGCTAGGCCCTTCATTTGTAAGCAAAACAAATGTATCCAATTTAGGCAGCATCATATTCTCATGAACATTAGAATCATTACCAAGAAACGAAAGTACCTGGTAATTTAGTTGGCGTGCACGAGCTCTAGTAATTGGTCCAGTATGTATAGCAGCAGGGGCTGTGGGTGTAACAATTGTATTGATGTCCTCATCATCCTCCCCTTCTTGAAATGAAGTCGTCCTCGACGGAAGTTCATCTTCCCCACCCAAATAAGGCTTCAAATCTGCAATGTTAAAAGTGGGACTAACCCCAAAATCTGCAGGCAGCTCAAGTTTATATGCATTACCATTTATTTTCTCTAACACCTTAAAGGGACCATCAGCACGTGGCATTAGCTTTGATTTGCGCAAATCAGGAAATCTATCCTTACGCAAATGTAACCAAACAAGATCTCCAGGTGCAAACACAACATGTTTTCTACCCTTATCTCCAGCAAGTTTATATTTAGCATTCATACGCTCAATGTTTTCCTTAGTTAACTCATGCATTTTTAAAATCAATTCAGCACGTTGTTTAGCATCAAAATTAACCTTCTCCGAAGATGGAAGAGGCAACAAATCAATAGGTGCACGAGGTAGGAAACCATACACAACTTCAAAAGGGCACATCTTAGTAGTAGAATGCAATGAACGATTATAAGAAAATTCAATATGAGGCAAGCATTCCTCCCACATTTTCTTATTATTCTTCAAAACAGCCCTAAGCATAGTAGACAACGTTCTATTGACTACTTCAGTTTGTCCATCAGTTTGGGGGTGACAAGTAGTACTAAAAAGCAGTTTAGTCCCCAACTTAGCCCATAAACATCTGCAAAAGTGGCTAAGAAATTTAGTATCACGATCTGAAACAATAGTATTTGGCACACCATGCAAGCGAATAATTTCACGAAAGAACAAATCAGCAACATTAACATCATCATCGCTTTTATGACATGGTATAAAGTGTGCCATTTTCGAGAATCTATCCACGACAACAAATATGCTATCCCTCCGCTTCTTTGTTCGAGGTAAACCTAAAACAAAGTCCATAGATATATCCTCCCAAGGAACACTAGGTACAGGCAAAGGCATATATAAACCATGAGGATTGAGTCGTGACTTAGCTTTTTGACATGTAGTGCATCGAGCAATAAAACGCTCAACATCCCGTCTCATCTTTGGCCAAAAGAAATGTGTAGCAAGTACGTCCTCCGTCTTCTTCACGCCAAAATGTCCCATTAATCCTCCTCCATGCGCTTCCTGCAACAACAAAAGACGAACGGAGCTAGCTGGAATGCATAGCTTGTTAGCACGAAACACAAATCCATCGTTAACGACAAACTTGTTCCACATTCTTCCTTCTTTACAATTCTGCATTACATCTTTAAAATCAGCATCATGCACATATTGATCTTTGATGGTCTCCAAACCAAATATTTTGAAGTCAAGTTGTGAAAGCATAGTATAGCGACGAGACAATGCATCAGCAATAACATTTTCTTTTCCCTTCTTGTGTTTAATGACATAAGGGAAAGTCTCAATGAATTCAACCCATTTAGCATGTCTACGATTCAGTTTAGCTTGACTTTTAATATGTTTCAAAGATTCATGATCAGAATGTATAACAAATTCTTTGGATCATTAATAATGTTGCCATGTTTCTAAAGTCCGAACAAGAGCATATAATTCTTTATCATAAGTAGAATAATTCAGACTAGGCCCACTCAATTTTTCAGAAAAGTATGCAACAGGTTTGCCATCTTGTAATAACACACCTCCTAATCCAATTCCACTAGCATCACATTCAAGCTCAAAAGTCTTATTAAAATCAGGAAGTTGGAGTAAAGGAGCATGTGTCAACTTATCTTTCAATACCGTGAAGGCTTCTTCCTGTGCGGTACCCCAAACAAAAGGCACATCCTTCTTTGTAAGCTCGTTGAGAGGTGCAGCAATGGTGCTGAAATCTCTCACAAAACGCCTATAGAATCCAGCGAGGCCAAGAAAACTCCTCACTTGTGTGACCATTTTGGGCTGCGGCCAACTCTCAATAGCTTCAATCTTGGCTTTGTCGACTTCAATTCCCTGTGGAGTAACAACATAGCCAAGAAAAGATACCCGGTCGGTGCAAAAGGTGCACTTCCCAAGGTTACCAAACAAACGTGCATCACGTAGAGCAATAAAAACAGCACGTAAATGTTCCAAATGTTCTTCCAAAGATCTGCTATAAATCAGTATATCATCAAAATAGACTACCACAAATCGTCCAATGAAAGCACGTAAAACTTCGTTCATTAGTCTCATGAAAGTACTAGGCGCATTAGTTAACCCAAAAGGCATGACTAACCACTCATATAATCCAAACTTAGTTTTAAATGCTGTTTTCCATTCATCTCCCAATTTCATACGAATTTGATGGTATCCACTACGCAAATCAACTTTGGAGAATATTGTAGAGCCACTCAATTCATCAAGCATATCATCTAGCCTAGGAATAGGATGACGATAACGAATAGTAATATTATTAATGCCTCTACAATC
>NW_021236407.1:0-654 GCF_002162155.2 Triticum dicoccoides | reverse complement strand
GTAACTCTGTCCCTCGTCGGATCTGCGCCTTTCTCTCGCGCTGACACCTTTCTTCTTCTTCTCCATCGGAGAAGAAGAAACAGATAAGGAGAAAAATATTAGTCGGCGGGGCGTGTGCACGATCTGGATCGAGCGGCCACCAAGTCGTACGCATCTGTTGCAAACGACCAGTCGGCAGGTATTTAGCTTTTGCGCAAACACTATTATACTTCTAACACACCTTTCTTCTTCTTCTTCTCCATCTGATCTGCGCCGCTCGATGGGCTACTTCAACACAGCCTCCCACAACCATGGACTCCGAGAAGAAGCTGATGGCCTCTCGCTCGGCGACTGCGTACCCGGCGGCTGTCTGGCTGGTGAGCACTTGGACCCTTTCCACCGACTGCCTCTTCCTCGTCACTTCCACACTAGTTGAAACTCTGGACCGCTTCGACATCGATATCCCCTGCAGCCCGGTGAGTAAATCGTCATCAGTCCTTGTGCTTCCTCGTCACCTCCATTCCTAAATTCCGCCCGCACCACCACAAACTTAATTGGTGTTGTTCTGCATGCAGTCCTGGTGGTCGTTTCTGCGGTGCGTCCAGCTGACGGACGCGGGCGCTGTTAAGGTAGCCGCCGTGGGAAGCGCCATGCGGATCGGGATGCTCTGGTGTG
>NW_021236406.1:0-396 GCF_002162155.2 Triticum dicoccoides | reverse complement strand
GGAGATGACGAGGAGTCTCGAAATGGTCGAGACATATTGATTGATATATTGGAAGGTTATATACGGACATCGGAATAGTTCCGAAGAAGATCGGGGATTTTTCGGAGTACCGGGAGGTTACCGGAACACCCCGGGAAAGTTATTGGGCCTATTAGGCCATAGTGGAGGAGAGGAGCCAGGCCACGGGAGGTGGCGCATGCCCCCGTTGCCCCAATCCAAATTGGACAAGGGGAGGGGGCGCGCCCCCCTCTTTCCTTCTCCCTCTCTCCCTTCCGATTCCCCTCTTCGTTGATTGGAAGGAGGGGGGCCGAATCCTACATAGACTAGGAGTCCAAGTAGGACTCCCTCCCTTGGTGCGCCCCTTGTTGCCGGCCTCCTCCCCTCCTCCTTTATATA
>NW_021236405.1:0-3193 GCF_002162155.2 Triticum dicoccoides | reverse complement strand
GGGGCGTGGTACCGTGGGAGACGGTGGCCAAGGAGTCATCTGCGCAGGCGGTGGGCCGGATCGTGTCCAGCTGTGCCAACTCGAGCGGCCTGACCGTGGCCGTCGTCGACGCCAAAGCCATCATCTTTGGCGGCGCCGCGCTCGCCTCCACTGCGGGCCGGCTGGTCAATGTGTGCGAGATCCTCCATTTTTTTTCCCGCAAAAAAATGTGCCCGAGATCCTCGAGGAGGTGCGCGCCGGAGGCTCGCTCTCCTGCCCACCCCCGTCGAGACCACCCTTGAGTTCGTCAAGAGAGGTCGAATGTTTACTTTAGCCGGCCCAGACTTTGTACTGCGCCCGTTCAAAAAAAAAGACTTTGTACCGCTGTTTTCATCTGCTGAATAGAGCTTAAGCTCTGCACTTTCATGGACTGAAGTTCATTTTACTCATTGTGCTTCTTTCTTTTTCTGTAGCAAACAACGAAAACTTCTGTACATGGGGTAATTGGGATCTTCATTTGACAATATTACAATATTCCAAACTATTCTGCATTTGATCAAGTTTAGCTCTCCGCATTGCTGTATTCCCTAGGGCCAGCTCGAACCGTGTGCACCAAGAAGAAGGCCAGCTCGAACCAATAGGATACCCTGCAAAACGATTTCGAACGAGTTGCGTGTAGTTAGCAGATCAGCCGCTCATGTATGTGTAGATACAGGTATGAGTAGCTAAATTCAGAAACTTTCCTACACTAGGCAATGTAAACTTCCAATACACAAAATTCAGTTATCTTTTTCGTAGGAAAATTTCTGTAACATATTTCAGAAGCTTGTATTTTCAAGGTAAATCTAACTATGCTTGAAACTGAAATTTAAACTGAGTATGCAGTAAATTATTTTTGAAGATAGTTACTGAATGTAAGAAGAAGCATATGGTTTACTGAATTTAAACTGGAATGTAAGAAGAATGCAAGTACACTAAGGCGTGGAATTGAAAGCATGGTCTGAGTAAATGGTAGTCTTTTTTGACTACTATTTGTGAAGCACAATTTGAAAGGAAAAGTATAGGAGGATTAAGCAATCATTATCAATGGGCATCTAACTGAAAGTACAGTTTGTTGGTGCTAAAGCAGAACCTGATCACGCAGTCATTAACTCGCTATTAGAGAAAGGGATGCAACTTGCAAAAGGAAGCATAAAGGTGAATAAATAAATTGTCGAAAATCATACACTACACTGTACAAATAGGATAGGGAAAGGGAAAACAAAGTGAAATCATGTAGCTATCAGTTTGTTCTAAAAGATTGGTGCGTCAGCAAGAAGCGATGTTGGTAAGAACGTTTCTGTAAGCTGAAAAGAATTCCACCCCTTGGTGACAAAAGCCTCTGTCTTTATCTCCATCTTTAACCTATGTGCAAATGAGTGATGAGTTCCATGTGAGTATCGCTACCCATGGTAGAATGAAAATTGGCAGATCCTAAAATGGAAGGAGCATAAGGCTTAAAATCAATATCTAAATAAATCTATAAAATGACTAAATGTCCCTGAATCCTAATTTGAACGTATGGAGGCCATGAATCATGGCATATATAGCAAGCAAGAGGAAATAAGCATGCGGTCATCCACCACTTAATCTTGGTATGCTAACCTCTGAGAACAAATAGTAGCTCTTTTAACTTATATTACTACACTGTAGCAAAATTGGAGGTAGTAAAAATCCATGAATTCTAAAGACCATTCGCCTGCAAAATATTCAGAACTGGTTAGATGACTAATTTCTCCCTTTAACCCTACTTCAGGTATTCCAGGGGGTTCCTCAAACAAATGCTAATTTTTCAAATCACAACATAAAGGAGGTGAAGGTTGCTGTTTTGCATGACATGAGAGCAGATGTATCACTGCACCTACAAATTTACGTCTGTATGGTCTACTGGCACAGATAAAATTCAAAGACATCCTATGGGTATGTTGGCATGGCTGGCTGGATCTGCAAAGATGGATGTTCCACAGTGCTTGATCATACACAAAAAGAGGAAAAACTAAACATATAAATATGTGATTCACCTGTATGCGTACATATCAGCAGGGATATAATAAAATACTATTTTTGCACCCACAAAAAGAGGAAAATCAGATTTAAGCACTAGTACTTAAAATCTAAACATTGTATTGGACGACATACCTCCACGCAAGCATTAGGCTATTGGACTGTGCCGCAAGCAATCGCTCCATCCATCCGGCACCACAGCTACAGGGCAGACTGGCAGCGCCCTCTAGGCCTAGTATGGATGGTATGGTAGAGAGCAGCCGATTCTTAGTCTTTGCATGCCGCCAAGCTAGGCTGTAATTTCCTGTTGTTGTTTCCGTCAATAATAGAAAATCAAGGAGAAAAAACATTTACATTTCAGCAAACACGTTACAGGCAACATCCTAGATGCAGGCAGAATTGAACAGAGGAGGATGCAAAGCACAAGCAAGTGTATACATGGAGTCAGTAGAACTGATGAGTAGTGTAGCATGAGAAGTTCTAATCAAGTCCATATGCCAAGCAATCCCTACCTATTCAATGGGATGTTTTAGACTTTCCAAAAAGACCTGCAAAAAGATCACAAGTATTTTTGCAAGCTTCTGGTGGGGAGGTGATGAAAAGAAAAAGAAAATGCATTGGAAAAAGTGGCAGGACATAGCTATCCCAAAATGTGAGGGGGGAATGGGCTTCAGAGATTTTGGCCTCTTTAATCAAGCCATGCTGGCTAAACAAGGGTGGAGGCTTCTGACCAACCCTGAATCACTTTGTGCAAAGGTGCTTAAAGGACGATACTATCATGATTCAGATTTCTTGGCAGCTACAAAAAAGAGGAACTCCTCTCATACTTGGAGGGCAATACTACATGGGAGAGAATGCCTGAATCTAGGGCTGATTAAACGTGTTGGGGATGGTGCAAGTATTAACATCTGGGAGGACCCTTGGATTCCCTCCAATCATGGCTATCGTCCAATTATTCGGTTACCAGGGGCTGCATGCACCAAGGTGGAGGAGCTTATTGGTCATGTGAATAATAGTTGGGATCTTGCTGCCTTAGAAGCAAACTTTGTTGCACCTGATGTGCATGCCATTGCTAAAACACCCATAGGGAATTGGGGTGAAGATTGTTGGGCCTGGGAGGTGGAGACACTACTGGAATCCAGTTATTCGCCGTCTGCTAGTTCTTTGCCGT
>NW_021236404.1:0-1105 GCF_002162155.2 Triticum dicoccoides | reverse complement strand
TGGCCTTGATCGTCATGGCTTGCGTCATGGGCACCTCGTGAGGTACCCCACCTTGATCTCTCCGCCTCCTCGCGAGCCAGCCTGACAAGGTTGTACCCGAGGAAGCCTCCTGTTATCCTCCCCGGAAGGCTTGGCCCCTCGCGAGGGTCTTGAGCACGTGTTGATGAAGATGGGCCATATTGGGCCACTCCCTGAGCCATGCCGCAGGCCGCAGGCAGGCAAGTCTAGGTACCCCCGTTCCCAGAACGCCGACAAACCGGACACATAGAAAGATAGGGGCTTTTAGTTTCGCCTCCCAACATATTCACCTGTGGGGACCCCGACTCATAGGTCGGGATCACCGAATGCACGTGTACAGTGATCCCAAAGATCAATGCTCACTGAACACACAGAAGCAGAATAACAAGAGTCTTACATCCATACATACCGTTTTACACAAGTAGGACCATTATGGTCAAGTCTTGAGTATATCATCGCAGCTGAAATCTTCGTCGATAACTTGGACCCATGCCATCTGCCTTAACCCTACAGGCATTCTGACTGGGAAACATCCTAGATCGCATGTTCGTCACCGAAGCGTTCTTCATCATATCCTGTTTTTTCATGCCTGGCCAATAAAATAACCAATGGCAAGCCAATGAGTACTTTGAATGTACTCGCAAGCAACCCAAGAGTGATAACAGAATAATTATGCAAGGCTCTACTGCTAATTTGGCATTTTGTGGAAAGCTCGTTTTTCCCATGCAAGTATGATCATCATTTGTCAAGGACATGAATGTGTCTGCAACAAGAATTAGGAGGTTACAGACATCAACATCGAGGAAAGAGTTATGAACGACTCATTATCAAGCTCATCATAACTTCCTCACTAATCATATCAACATATTTACCAAACCGTGTTGTTTGTTAGAAACGTATGGACGTAGTCTAAGCAGCACTGCCCAACTGTCCTTGAATGTGGACACGTCTATTAAAATAGTTTTACACTCTGCAGAGGTTACACACTTTACCCACAAGATCCGGGAACTTCCGTGTCATCCACGACCCACGGTACCTCAAGTACCTGGGGTATGCACCCGATCACTATCTTTCCCTAGACGACACT
>NW_021236403.1:0-387 GCF_002162155.2 Triticum dicoccoides | reverse complement strand
GTGTTAATGGCCACGAGATGAGTTGCACGCTGCCCCATCCAATGAATCAAATCGCCAGAAAATCAAGCGTGTGTTCAGCGATTGAAGCCGCCGGGGCAAGCATGGGTTAGCTTCGACGTCGGGCGAGTCGGCCTAACTACGGAGTCACGGCCAGCCGTCCAGTACAAGCGCGGGTTACATCCGTCGTCGCCGCCACTTCTGCATGTAGTTGTTGTCACCGCCGCCGTGGAATATGGATGAGAGGATTAGACGGAAAGCTCCTACAAAATCGGTGTACAGGTATTTAGTTTGTTAGGCACTGACTTATTTAGTACTACTAACAGGTCTGAAGAATGATACCCGCGTGGACCAATGATCAATTGTGGATGGAGTTGGGAGTATGTACCC
>NW_021236402.1:0-798 GCF_002162155.2 Triticum dicoccoides | reverse complement strand
TGTGTAGATTTCAAATATGCTATTATATTAATCATCATTCCTAAAATTCCATTTATGATGCAACCTTTATTAATATCTTCTTTATATGGGGTATTTTGAAAATCCTGGCTTAACGTTGATATTTCTGTAGTCTAATAAATTGGAAACATGTTGAATACATTTCACAAATAATACAACCTTATGAACTTACACCACTTATCATGTTGTTTCTCGTGGGGCATTGTGAAAGATTTGAAGGGATTCGCCGATACTCTCAGGTGTGCGTATGAGGGATGATTTTTTTCCGTTGCAACACAGGGAATAATGCCTTTCCATGGAATCTGAAGCATGCATGGTTAAAAAAGAAATTCCGAATCATACACCTGATTTCATGAAAATTATTGTGACCTCTTCAAATAGAAAATTCGTTTTAGTGTGGTATGTGCAAATCTGTTTATTATGTTTCCTTCTATATGAAAGAAAATTGAGTTGTACTTTAGACTTTATAGGTCTCCGTGCATGTAAGTTTAGAAGAAATTTGGTAACGAAAATCAGTAATGGGCATCTGGTAACTTACCAATTAAACCTTAATTTCTTATATATGTACATACATGTACGATCCTCATGATTTAGGCTCTCAATGATAAATCAAATGATGAAGGTAATGACTCATTATACTACAAATTAACTAGGAAGGTAATTTAGATATTTAAATTAATCAATTCTTTCAGGATTGAAGTGTAGCATCTCATACATGCATTTTAAGATCATTGGTAAAATATACATTACATGGCTGATGCAACAGAATGTTATCTTGGG
>NW_021236401.1:0-914 GCF_002162155.2 Triticum dicoccoides | reverse complement strand
TCATCAACACTCACAATTTTGGCCGATTCTGGTCCGTTTCGTGCACTATTACTCGCCGCTTTGGGGTCCCAGAGCGATTTCCATGGTTGTTGAACTCCAAGGTGCACTTACGTGTCTGTCATCAACATTCATAGTTTTTGCCAATTCTGGCCCGTTTCTTGGACTATTACTCTGTTTTGGCGTCCCAGTGTGATTTCCATGATTGACGAACACCGGGGTGCGTTTATGTGTCGGTTAGCAACACTCGCATTTTGGGCCGCTTCTGGCCCGTTTCGTCGACAATTACTCACCGTTTTGGGGCCCCAAAGCGATTTCCATGGTTGTTGAACCCCATGGTGCGCTTACGTGTCGATCATCAACAATCACAGTTTGGGCCGATTTTGGCCCGTTTCTTGCACTATTAATTAGTTTTGGGCGTCCCGCAGTGATTTCCACCGTTGACGAACTCCGTGGTGCGTTTACATGTCAGTCATCAACACACAATTTTTGTCGACTCTGGTCCATTTCGTGCACGATTATTCACCACTTTGGCGTCCCAGAGCGATTTCCATGATTGACAATTCCCGGGGTGCGTTTGCGTGTCTGTCCTCAACACTCACAGTTTGGGCCAATTCTGACGCGATTCGAGGACTATTACTCAACATTTAGGGGTCCCGAAGCAATTTCCATAGTTGTTGAACCCCAAAATGCGTTTACGTGCCGGTCATGAACACTCACAGTTGTGGCCGATTCTGGCCCGTTTCGTGGACTATTACTCACTGTTTGGGGTCCCGGTGTGACTTGCGCAATTAACAAACCCCGGGGTGCGTTTACGTGTCGATCATCAACACTCGCAGTTTCGGCCGATTCGGGATCGTTTTGTGGCACTCGCAGTTTTGGCCGATTCTGGCCCGTTTCATGGACTATTACTCACA
>NW_021236400.1:0-454 GCF_002162155.2 Triticum dicoccoides | reverse complement strand
GATTAACAAACCCTGGGATGCGTCTACGTGTCGGTCACCAACACTGGCAGTTTTGGCCGATTCTGGCCCGTTTCATGGACTATTACGCACTGTTTTGGGGTTGGAGAGTGATTTCCACTATCAAGAAACGCTGGGATGCGTTTACGTCTCGGTCATCAATAGTGGCAGTTTTGGCCTATTCTGGCCCGTTTCATGGACTATTACTCATTGTTTTTTGGGTCCCGAAGTAATTTCCACGATTAACAAACCCTGGGATGTGTTTACGTGTCGGTCATCAATACTGCTAGTTTTGGCCGATTCTGGCCTGTTTCATCGATATTACTCACTGTTTTGGGGTCCCAGAGTGATTTCCACGATTAACAAACCCTGTGATGCGTTTACGTGTTGGTCATCAACACTCGCAGTTTTGGCCGATTCTGGCCCATCTCTTGGATTATTACTCACCGATTTGGGG
>NW_021236399.1:0-901 GCF_002162155.2 Triticum dicoccoides | reverse complement strand
GGGGGGTACCTCAAAGTACAACCGTGGTACCTACCCAATCACCATAAAAGTCTAAAAGAGCTCAATAAAAATATGTCATATGCTCAGAGTACTTGTGATAATTTTGGTGCATGTAAAAGATGTCATTAAAATCTAGCTAGTCAAATTATCTGAATTATGATTCAGTTCCCACAACTTTCTGCACCACATGGTGACAATCTTTGAAATTCTGAAAAATGCTATCAACCACACGTGGAAACTAAGATCATAACAACCCTGTATTGATAAAATCTGACTCCCAATCACCACAAGCCTTTTTTTTTCTTTTGAGAGATCCAGCAAAGCTGGCTTTCATATATTGAGCAGGGTAGAGGTGAAAAACAGTGTTGTTGTGATCAAGTGATCACAGCAGTGGGGCGATAACACCAAAAATATATAGAAAAGAATAGCCTTGAACCTGTCAATTTGGCATTTCTTTGCAAGCTGCACATGCACGATGCGAGTATATATGGTCAAAGAAATGCCATTTCTTGGCTTGGCATTAAAGATGTGAAGGAGCTTAGCACGCATGCATGATCCATCTCCCCATATATATACATAAGCTAAGGCTTCCCGGCGATTGATTCAGAGATGATTACCTTTTGGCTAGAAAAGAGAAGTACTTGTGATTATCGTTTAATTGGTTCAGTGGGATATTAGAGGAAACCAAAAGCATGGTGGGAGTATGCTTCGCTGGACCCCGCCTGGGTCCAAGGAAATGGTTAGGATTAATTAACTTGTGTTAATTAGTGGGTTAATCCCTGCTTAATAGGAACCCTTGGGCAGTTACCTTTTGGCAACAATCACATGCTTAGTTCAACAATCACATGCTTAATTAACGGATCTTAAAGCCAAGTTGGAGGGTAAAGATAGTGGGTGTCCA
>NW_021236398.1:0-2249 GCF_002162155.2 Triticum dicoccoides | reverse complement strand
TCAAGGTCACATCCCCATGTGACTAACACCCAAAGAGTTTACTAGAGTCAATAATCTAGTTCACATTTACCATGTGATTAACACTCGATGAGTTCTGGGTTTGATCATGTTATGCTTGTGAGAGAGGTTATAGTCAACGGGTCTGAACCTTTCAGATCCGTGTGTGCTTTACAAATCTCTATGTCATCTCCTAGATGCAGCTACCACGCTCTATTTGGAGCCATTTCAAATAACTGTTCTACTTGGAGTTATTCTAAATTGTTGCTCCATTATACGTATCCGGTATCTCTACTCAGAGCTATCCGGATAGGTGTTAAGCTTGCATCGTCGTAACTCTTTACGTCGAACTCTTTATCACCTCCATAACCGAGAAAATTCCTTAGTCCACTAGTTACTAAGGATAACTTTGACCGTTCTACTGTGATCCATTCTTGGATCACTCTTGTACCCCTTGACTAACTCATGGTAAAGCACACTTCAGGTGCGGTACACAGCATAGCATACTGTAGAGCCTATGTCTTAAGCATAGGGGACGACCTTCGTCCTTTCTCTCTATTCTGCCATGGTCGAGCTTTAAGTCTTAACTTCATACCTTACAACTCAAAACATGCAAGTTAGTTCCAAAACGAGGGCAAAAGTGTTTTGCAAAGTAGATACGACGGAGACGTATCAGTGCTCTCCGGGCCTGCCCGACTTCCACAAAGGTATCAAGTAAAGCCAAGGTAATAGTGTGTCTAAACATCAAGGGGAAAACCCGAGGAATCACCCTTGGTGAATTCCACTCGATGTAATCATCAAGGTGAACGTAAGAGGAACCACCCTCGAGTTTCACACTTGAGGGGTTGCACGACAGAGTCGTATCGGGAGTGGTCAAGGAGGAATCACCCTCGATGACCACGACCGAATAGCTACACTATAGAGATCTCATCAGGAGTGATGTGCGAGGTATCACCCTCGGCACTCGATGGTAACTCTTCAGAGTCGAGCAACAAAAGGGGCGTGATGTGATGTGAGGTGTCGGGCTCTGGTCGTCGATCACGTTGCTCGAGTCATCGATGATGAAGCAGGGGCAACAAGGACAAGGTGGGGGTCACTGATGGATCACTAACCAACCTATACTAAGCAGTTTAGGATAAGCAGGTAGGTAACAACAGCAGGTACAAAAGCAGGCTATGCATCAGAATAGGAGCAATCAATTATAGTAGAAAAATCTAATGCAAGCATGAGAGAATGGAATGGGCGATATCGGGATGATCAAAAGGGAGGCTTGCCCGGAAGCTCCGCTGAAAGGGAAGAAGGGGTCGTTGTCGACGTAGTCGATCACAGCGGCATCAACAGCGGTCTCAGGGTCTATCGGAGAAGAAGAGGGGGAAGAAACAGTAAATACAAGGCACACAGAGCACCACAAGGCATAACATGGCAATACGCAGTGCTAGGAGTGCTCTAACACGGGGATACACGATACCGGCAAAGGAGGAACATCCGGGAATGTTTTCCCGAAGTTTGCAGTTTTCGGGCAGACGAACCGGAGGGTAACGGTTGCATGTTCGCTATGCTAGGGACGTGTGGCACATGAACGGACTGCGTATTCGGATTCATCTTGCTTTTCTGAGCAACTTTCATGTACAAAGTATTTTAATCCGAGCTATGGTTTATTTTCTATTAATTTTCAAAGTTTTAAATCATTTTTCGAATTAACAGATTCAATTTAAAAGGAAAACATGGTTATGACATCAGTCTGACATCATCATGACGTCAGCAGTCAACAGATCAGTTGACCTGGTCAAACTGATAACCGGGCCCACTATCATTGTCACACTTTACTTAAAGAGACTTTAGTTAACTAACCATGTAATTAGGGTTAACTAAACAATATTAATTAAGTTAATATTAATTAACTAATTGCTACACTAATTATTATTTTTAATACTTCTCTTTTTTTATCTTAACCAGGGGTTGGGCCCCGCGTGTCATACTCACAGGGCCTAACGGGGCCGGCTAACGGGTGCGCGGGGTGGGCGTGCGGCCACGGGCGCGAGCACACCCGGCCGGGCGAGCAGAGGGCATTGGCGGGCCGCGGCGGCCTGGGCCCTGGCGAGGGCGGTCGCCGGCCGAGCAGCAGCGGCGAGAGGCCAGGCGGGGCACATCAACGAGGAGGCGGACGTGCGTCCAGGGGGTCGCGGGCGCGGTGACGGACAACAGGGGCAGGGGCGACGCGAGCGGCCGGAGTAGCCAGGGCACGGCCGCCG
>NW_021236397.1:0-631 GCF_002162155.2 Triticum dicoccoides | reverse complement strand
ATGGACTATTACTCACTGTTTTGGAGTCCCGTAGTGATTTCAACGATTTAACAAACCCTGGGGTGCGTTTACGTGCCGGTCATTAACACTCGCAGTTTTTGTCGATTCTGACCCGTTTCGTGGACTATTACTCACTGTTTTGGGGTCCTGGAGTGATTTCCATGATTAACGAACCCTGGGGTGCGTTTACGTGTCGGTCATCAACACTCGCGGTTTTTGTCAATTCTGACCCGTTTCATGGACTATTACTCACCGTTTGGTGGTCCCGAAGTGATTTCCATGCTTGTCGAACCCCAAGGTGTGCTTACGTGACGGTCAACAACACCCATAGTTTTGGCCGATTCTGGCCCATTTCATGGGCTATTACTCACTGTTTTCGGGGCCCGGAGCGATTTCATTGATTAACAAACCCTGGGGTGCGTTTACGTGTCGGTCATCAAGACTCGCGGTTTTTGTTGATTCTGACAAGTTTCGTGGACTATTACTCACTGTTTTGGGGTCAAAAAGTGATTTCTGTGCTTGTTGAACCCCAAGGTGGGCTTACGTGTAGGTCATCAACATTGACAGTTTTGGCCGATCCTGGCCCATTTCATGGACTATTACTCACTGTTTTGGGGTCCTGGAGTGATTT
>NW_021236396.1:0-1932 GCF_002162155.2 Triticum dicoccoides | reverse complement strand
TCGTTTTGTGGCACTCGCAGTTTTGGCCGATTCTGGCCCGTTTCATGGACTATTACTCACAGGTTTGGGGTCCCGGAGTGCTTTCCTTGATTAACAAACCCCGGGGTGCGTTTACGTATCGGTCATCAACACTCATGGTTTTTGTCGATTCTGACTCGTTTCGTGGACTATTACTCACCGTTTTGGGGTCCCGAAGAGATTTCCATAGTTGTTGAACCCCAAGGTGCGCTTACATGTATGTCATCAACAATCGCAGTTTGGGCCGATTTTTGGCCCATTTCTTGGACTATTACTTAGTTTCGGGGGTCCTGGAGTGATTTCCACAATTTACGAACCCCGTGGTGCGTTTACGTTTCGTTCATAAACACTCACAATTTTGGCCGATTCTGGTCCGTTTCGTGCACTATTACTCGCCGCTTTGGGGTCCCAGAGCGATTTCCATGGTTGTTGAACTCCAAGGTGCACTTACGTGTCTGTCATCAACATTCATAGTTTTTGCCAATTCTGGCCCGTTTCTTGGACTATTACTCTGTTTTGGCGTCCCAGTGTGATTTCCATGATTGACGAACACCGGGGTGCGTTTATGTGTCGGTTAGCAACACTCGCATTTTGGGCCGCTTCTGGCCCGTTTCGTCGACAATTACTCACCGTTTTGGGGCCCCAAAGCGATTTCCATGGTTGTTGAACCCCATGGTGCGCTTACGTGTCGATCATCAACAATCGCAGTTTGGGCCGATTTTGGCCCGTTTCTTGCACTATTAATTAGTTTTGGGCGTCCCGCAGTGATTTCCACCATTGACGAACTCCGTGGTGCGTTTACATGTCAGCCATCAACACACAATTTTTGTCGACTCTGGTCCATTTCGTGCACGATTATTCACCACTTTGGCGTCCCAGAGCGATTTCCATGATTGACAATTCCCGGGGTGCGTTTGCGTGTCTGTCCTCAACACTCACAGTTTGGGCCAATTCTGACGCGATTCGAGGACTATTACTCAACATTTAGGGGTCCCGAAGCAATTTCCATAGTTGTTGAACCCCAAAATGCGTTTACGTGCCGGTCATGAACACTCACAGTTGTGGCTGATTCTGGCCCGTTTCGTGGACTATTACTCACTGTTTGGGGTCCCGGTGTGACTTGCGCAATTAACAAACCCCGGGGTGCGTTTACGTGTCGATCATCAACACTCGCAGTTTCGGCCGATTCGGGCTCGTTTTGTGGCACTCGCAGTTTTGGCCGATTCTGGCCCGTTTCATGGACTATTACTCACAGGTTTGGGGCCCGGAGTGCTTTCCATGATTAACAAACCCCAGGGTGCGTTTACGTATCGGTCATCAACACTCATGGTTTTTGTCGATTCTGACTCGTTTCGTGGACTATTACTCACCGTTTTGGGGTCCCGAAGAGATTTCCATAGTTGTTGAACCCCAAGGTGCGCTTACATGTATGTCATCAACAATCGCAGTTTGGGCCGATTTTTGGCCCATTTCTTGGACTATTACTTAGTTTCGGGGGTCCTGGAGTGATTTCCACAATTTACGAACCCTGTGGTGCGTTTACGTTTCGGTCATCAACACTCACAATTTTGGCCGATTCTGGTCCGTTTCGTGCACTATTACTCGCCGCTTTGGGGTCCCAGAGCGATTTCCATGGTTGTTGAACTCCAAGGTGCACTTACGTGTCTGTCATCAACATTCATAGTTTTTGCCAATTCTGGCCCGTTTCTTGGACTATTACTCTGTTTTGGCGTCCCAGTGTGATTTCCATGATTGACGAACACCGGGGTGCGTTTATGTGTCGGTTAGCAACACTCGCATTTTGGGCCGCTTCTGGCCCGTTTCGTCGACAATTACTCACCGTTTTGGGGCCCCAAAGCGATTTCCATGGTTGTTGAACCCCATGGTGCGCTTACGTGTCGATCATCAACAATC
>NW_021236395.1:0-1998 GCF_002162155.2 Triticum dicoccoides | reverse complement strand
GACTACTGGGTGCAAGAGAGGGCTACGGACGAGGTTTGGGCGCCGGAGGTGGCCTCACCGAAGTGAATCGAGCTGGAGGCCGAGGCGGATCGGGGCGGCCGGAGCTGGGGAAGGAGACCTCCTCGAGGTCCCCCTAGTGGCCTGGCGGGGCTTTGGTGAGGAGTGGTGATGCTGCGTGCACGAGGGTGAGCTCGGGGCCCTTTTTATAGGCGGCCCGAGGCGGTTGCCGTGAACGGAGATTTCCGGCGAGCGATTACGGTGGCGCAGTGCTCAGTCGGGGTGGTTAGGGAGTCGAGCGTCATCACGGAGGTTCAATGGGTCCGTTTTAGTGCTAAACTGGCCGGGGTTTGGGTGTTTGGGTCGAGCTCGACGGAACGGGGTGGCGCGGGCCCGTCGGCGGCAGAGAGCGCGCTCCGTGCGTGCTGCGCCACGGCGACGGTGCCGCATGCGTGCGCTGGCACGGAGAAGGCCACGCGGAGCCACCAGAGGATTTGGGCGGTGCCGAACGGCGTTGCGCCGCCGTTCTCCTCCCTGTCGGCCGTTACGGGGAGCCGGCCGCCGCAAGACACGCCGGCGCAGGCGGGCCAGGGCACCACCGACGCCAGGGTCGCGCCAAGTGCGCGTGTGAAGCTTCGGACAAGCAAGCGAGGCCGCGAGCAACGTGCCAAGTGCAATGTGGCCGCGTGACTGAAACTGTCGAAACTGAAAACTGAATTTAACTGAATTTCTGAAAGTGTAAGGAAAACAGTGCATGCAAGGTGTTCGACAGAATGATCCAGGCATGTAGGGATTTTTCCTTGAGCTGATTTTTGGTGGAGTGGCTTCTCATTGCTCAAATAGGCTGCCTGAATTTTGGTGGAATTTTTGGAGGAGTGTAGATATGAATTTCACCAAATTTGGCAAATCTGGTCCAAACTTGCAGAGACTGAATTTTGAAAATTTTGAAAAGAGGAGGAGTGGATCAAGATGGTTCTGGGTTATGGATGCTAAGGACAATCCAGGAGAATTGGTTTGAGGTCAAAACTCAAATGCAATAGGGCACTTGCTTTGAAAAACTCTCAGGCTCCAAATAATTTTCAGAATTGAATTGAGGGGAAAAATAATTAGAATAAAAATCCAAAACCAGTTTGGATTAGTTGGGAGAGAGAATTTAGGTTGATCACAAGTTGTAGGGGAGGTTTTGGAGGGGTTTTACCACATGGGCAAAAATGCCAAGTCATGGTGGTTCCAAGATATGAAAATCCCAAATTTTCATAGAGCTTCACTTAAAAAAAATCTCTCCTCAAAACCACAAAGTTTTTGATAAAAACCAAATAAAAATTTTGGAGTGTCACAACACCTACCCCCTTAGGAAAAATCTCGTCCCCGAGATTTCAGCTGATCCTTAAATAAGTGTGGATGCTCTGTCCGAAGAAAATCCTCGCTTTCCCAAGTTGCTTCACTGTCGGTGTGATTGCTCCACTGGACTTTGAAAAACTGGATGGTTTTCTGTCGGGTCCTCCTTTCAGACTCCTCTAATATTCTTATGGGACGTTCTCGATAAGTGAGGTCTGGCTGTATGTCAATGTTCTCATGAGATACTTGTTTCTCTGGGTTGCTTACGCACTTCCTTAATTGAGAGACGTGGAACACGTCGTGAATGTCGAACAAGTCTTCGGGTAAGTCTAGCTGGTAGGCTACAGTGCCTCTTCGTGCCACTATGCAAAATGGTCCAATGAATCTTGGTGCTAATTTTCCTTTAATCTTAAACCGTTGCAATCCTCTCATCGGGGATACTCTCAAGTATACGAATTCACCGGGTTCGAAGCTGACCCTACGATGTTTCTGATCATAATAACTTTTCTGTCGACTTTGAGCGGTCTTAAGTCAGTCCCTGATTAGCTTGACTTTTTCCTCGGCTTCTCTGAGCATATCTGGTCCGAAGATGCGGCTGTCTCCGGTCTCTGACCAATTTAACGGGGTACGACATCTCCTTCCGTATAGGGCTTCGAAAGGAGC
>NW_021236394.1:0-1040 GCF_002162155.2 Triticum dicoccoides | reverse complement strand
CCCATGCTACGCGAGGTTGTAGCCTCCCCACTTAGAGTTTGCTTAACAGGTGTCGTGGGTGATTCCAGACACGTGTGTGATAAGCTGGTGTGTGCAAGTTAGGTGTGTTTTCAACAAAAAGACCGTAGATGGAATTAGTCCCGATGGACTAAAGAAATCCGTTACTCGTGGGTAAAGAGTACACCCTCTGCAGAGAATAAACCTATTCGAATAGCCGTGTCCATGGTTAAGGATTACAGTCTGGGATGGGTCAAGTATCGGTCTTAGTGTCGGTCTTCGGAGGTGAAACTGTTAACCAGAAAATGGAATTACTACCCGTGACTTGTGATATCTATGATGATTATTATTATTGTTGACTAACCCGTGATATTATTGTTATTACCGAATATCTCTGGGATGGTTCTACCTTCGGGATATTCATTATGATTGTTTCTTTTAAAGCCCTTTATGTGGTGTCGCTCAGACGCCCGACTGTGGCACTTCTTTTAAAGCCCTTTATGTGGCGTCGCTCAGACGCCCGACTGTGGCATTACTTGATTATTTGTTTCATAAATTTTTATACTACCATGTTATTGCAATTTTATAAATAACTTGCTTGCACGCATCCGAGAGTTATTTAGCTTTTATGACTGACGTCATGAGCATAATATTTTTTTTTCAGCACATCATTGTTATATTATACCTGTGTTCATAATGTTTGCGAGTACATTCAAAGTACTCACTGGCTTGTCCCTGGCTATTGTCTTGGCCAGATTTTCTTGCACGGAGAGGAGCGACGCGATGCCAGCCCCGGAACCCACACAATGGAGATAGCAGCCTCGCGAAGATAGGAATTAACCTGGTCAGCTGTTCCCGTGGGAAATGGAGTCCCATAGACACTGATGTTTCACAACCCGCTTCCGCCACCAACCACTAGAAACCATTTGTTGTACTCACAGGCCAGAATGGTCTTGTACTACATATTTTGTATTTTGCTTGGAATTTCTGTATCAAGTTGGAGCCTCATCAGCTAACAGTAATCCTGGGGCTGATGAGCACGA
>NW_021236393.1:0-1516 GCF_002162155.2 Triticum dicoccoides | reverse complement strand
GTCGTCTTGTTTGATCTTCGGGTCGCCGTACTTGTCGAAGTCTTTCTCATTGGCTACTCCATCCATTCCAATGATCTTCCTTTTGCCTCTCCTCACAACAACACGACTGGGCTTTGCCGGGTCGGTAATGAAGAAGCATTGGTCCACTTGGGAAGCCAGTACCCATGGCTCATTTTTCGCGGTGACGTTTGCGCCCGCGGTCTTGGATTTGGCTTCGGGTATAACCATGGTGGTGGAATACCAGTCTTCTTTCAGGACGCTCTTGGCCCATCTGACACGGAACATCGGGACCTTCTCTCCAGCGTAGCTCAGCTCCCAGATCTCCTCGATCCTTCTGTAGTATCTGTCCTTGTTGTTACCGGTGTAGGATTCCATCATTACCCCGGAGTTCTGATAACCATCGCTCTTCATGTCCTTGTCCTCGGTGTAGAATGTGTAGCCATTGATATCGTACGCCTCATAGGTCATCTGGTTGTGCTCGGCGCCCTGTGACAAGGCGAATATGAGCTGTCCTTCCATGGAAGAATCCTCATGTAAAGGGTACGACAGAAGCTTCTGCTTGAACCAACGCGTGAAACATGAGTTGTGCTCTTTGATTATATCACCGTCTGTCCTCTGTTGGCCTCGGTCATTGTACGTCTTCTCAATAAAGGTTTTGTGCTCTACCACCCAAGGATCACCACGTCTATGTGTTGTAGCGTGACTAGGTTTGCTCATTCAAAGACGGCGAGTCGACCCTCGAAGTCGACATGCATTTCGCGGCGACCCTCACGGTGACCCCATCCAGCGAGCCTGCCGAGGTGGTTGACGGGCAGACCAACAGGGTTCTCGATGCCTAGATAATTCGTGCAGTAGGAGATGCACTCTTCGGTCAGAAAGCCCCTGGCTATACTTCCCTCTGGACGTGACATGTTGCGAACGTATCCTTTGATGACACCATTCATCCTTTCGAATGGCATCATGCTGTGCAGGAACGTCGGGCTGAGTTGGATGATATCCTCCACGATATGGACCAGCAGATGCACCATAACGTCGAAGAATGCGGGCGGGAAGTACATCTCAAGCTCGCATAGTATCACCACGTTCTCTTCCTATAGCCTTATGAGTTGCCTCACGCCAACCGACTTCCGAGAGATGACGTCGAAAGAGTTGCATAGGCCGAATAGCGTTTCACGGACATGCATGTCCATGATCCTACGGATTGCAATTGGAAGTATCTG
This sequence comes from Triticum dicoccoides, assembly GCF_002162155.2. Lineage (NCBI taxonomy): Eukaryota > Viridiplantae > Streptophyta > Magnoliopsida > Poales > Poaceae > Triticum > Triticum dicoccoides. The sequence goes on along the minus strand of NW_021236393.1, from coordinate 296 downwards.
CGTCATCAGCACGTGACAGTCATGAGACTTCATCCCGCTGAACTTCTGCTTCGTTGGGTCTAGGTATCTGCTTATCTTCCCCGCGTAACCGTAAGGAAGTTTTACTCCTACGAGCCAGGTGAAAAACTGCTCGATCTTCTCCTGACTTAGAGTGAAGCATGCAGGAGGGTAGTCATTTCCGGTCTTCTTGGCCTTTTTGCCTTTGCGACGACTTTCTGTGTCCTGCTTCGCCTCATCATCATCATCATCATCATTAGCGTGAAGCTCCTGCCTGATGCCCATTGATTTCAAGTCTG
>NW_021236392.1:0-1634 GCF_002162155.2 Triticum dicoccoides | reverse complement strand
ACCGTGTCCAGAAGCTCCGCCGTCCTCCACTTCTTCGAGCTAGTCGAGCCCGAGCGCTCGCGTGCCCCGAAGCCGCCGCACCAACCTCGCCCGAACCGCCATCGCCGGAGATCCCCTTCGCCGTCGCCGCCGCAGCAGCTCGTCCCCGACCACGCCGTCCTCTCCATCAAGACCGCAGTGAGCTGGGCTAACTTCCCCTTCCTCTCTTTCTCTCTCTCGTGCACCACAGCGAGCACACCAAGCTCACCCGCACGCGCCGTCGCGGACCTCGTCGCCGACGTGCTTCCGGCCACACTCCGGCCACAAGATGGTGTCCATCTTACTCACCGAGTCCCACAACACCTAGCTAGCCACTCCACGAGCCTCACCGACCCCTCTAACGCCAAGTTCATCTTCGACCGAACCCTGGTGGCCGCCAAAGTCATCGCCGGCGCCAACTCCGGCCACCCCGACCCCAACGGACTCCGCCAAGAGCTGCGGTTTGTCCTCAGCTCCACTCCGGTGGTCTCCGCGGCCCATTTGGTGGCCGAAATGGCCAAAACCACTCCCGCCGCCGCGTCGGGCTCGCCGGCGGCTAAACGCCGGCGTCGCTGGCTTTGACTTTAACCACGGGTGGGCCCTGGTTGACTCCCCTGAGTCAATGACAGGTGGGGCCCAGCCCTGTTAATTAAACAGGATTAGTTTTAATTAAATTTTAATTAAAATAATCACCCTGACATGCGGGACCCACTGTCTGGTTTGACCCAGACCTGTTCCGTTGACCTGCTGACGTCACACTGATGTCAGGCTGACGCAGTAATTGATTTTCTGGATTTAATTTAAATCAGGAAATTCCAGAATATAATTTAAACTTCAAAAATTCATAACTTTTATTCTGTAACTCCAAATTGGACAAATTATATATGAAAAATGATCAGAAAAATCCAATCTATCCATCTGTACTATTTTCATGCATGATCAAACAAGTTAAATTGATGTTTTAAACAGAACAAGGAAAAGCACTTTAAAAGGCCATGTTTGAGTTTGAAATTTGAATCTTTGATTCAAATTTGTTCAAACCCTTCTGGTTTTAGTTGCATTAGCCCAACACACTCATATTGCCATGTTTCATGCATGCATCATATTGTTGCATATTGTTTGGTGATGGTTGTGTATCGGTGTCCTTGCGACAGGTTCTGCCTCCGAGGAGTACCGTGATTACCCTAACGAAGAACCGTATCAGTGCATTGAACCATCAGGCAAGCAACCAACCATTTGATCATATCGATACAATCCCATGTTCTCGCTCCTGCTCTCTTTTACTGCATTAAGACAACGTGTTTCAAACTGCTGTGTGCTACGGTAGTTGAACCCATTTCCTCTGCATGACCTGTCATTGCCACAGTAACTAGATGAAACCCACTAGCATGTGTAGGAGTTGATTGAGCCATATGTATGTGTTGTTCCTACCTTGCTATGCCTGCTATGCTTAGAGTCGTGTCAGGTCTGGTTCATCTGGGTGATGGCTAGAGTGAAATGATTATGTCGGTAATGAAAGTGGTGTGGTGAACACGATTTGGTAAAGGTATCGATGAGAGGCCATGTAGGAGTACATGGTGGGTTGTTTCATTGAAGCCGACCTTAAGCACTGAGAT
>NW_021236391.1:0-615 GCF_002162155.2 Triticum dicoccoides | reverse complement strand
CGTGACCAAACACTTGGTCACTTTGAGCTCATTATGATGATGCATTACCGAGTGGGCCCAGAGATACCTCTCCGTCATACGGAGTGATAAATCCCAGCCTCGATCCGTGTCAACCCAACAGACACTTTCGGAGATACCTGTAGTGCACCTTTATAGTCACCCAGTTACGTTGTGACGTTTGGTACACCCAAAGTACTCCTACGGTATCTGGGAGTTACACGATCTCATGGTCTAAGGAAGAGATACTTGACATTTGAAAAGCTCTAGCAAAACGAACTACACGATCTTGTGCTATGCTTAGGATTGGGTCTTGTCCATCACATCATTCTCCTAATGATGTGATCCCATTGTCAATGACATCTAATGTCCATAGTCTGGAAACCATGACTATCTGTTGACCAACGAGCTAGTCAACTAGAGGCTTACTAGGGACGTATTTGGTCTAAGTATTCACACGTGTATTACGATTTCCGGATAATACAATTATAGCATGAATAAAAGACAATTATCATGAACAAGGAAATATAATAATAATCCTTTTATTATTGCCTCTAGGGCATATTTCCAACACATGATGCCAAACGGGGTCACTTCCCTCCTCATCTTCAGCCTCGA
>NW_021236390.1:0-5757 GCF_002162155.2 Triticum dicoccoides | reverse complement strand
AAAAAAAAAAAAACTGGAGTACGCATGACCTTCAGATAGCAGAAGTGTTTCAAGCATCTACTTGTGTTCATAAAATTATTAATTATGTATTATATAAATCATTTATTCTTCTGCATTTGTAGTATTGTCAGCATCTCATTGAGGTCATTTTCACTTTTTGGCATCCGACAAGTAATGAGCAATGCTTATCTAGCAATTTAATTTGATTTTCAAGGACTAAACGTGTGCAGACTTAATATACAAATTTGTAGATCTTACTAAGACAACTTAAGTAACTAGGCTTTATGATGATGTACTTTCCATAGCAGATGTGTGCTAAGCATAGAGTTTTATGTACTATTCTTCCTGGAAGGAGATTGACTAGCTGGTGAATACATCCCTTATTTTAAATTTAAATTTCACAAAATAAATAGGATGGGTCAGGTCGGGGGAGGCGTTTTGGCTCCCGGGTGCATTTGCACCTGGATGAACAGTACCGTGAAAAAACAAATTAAATGTTTTCAAAAAAATCTGAAAAAAATTGTAGATGATCATGTTGGTGTCGCAAACATGCTTGACGAAATTCACGCGGAACGGAGCAGCGGTGTTTCGTCGGTGAAAAAACAAATTTTGGGTGACATTTTGAGGTGACATTTGGTCTTTGATTTGTTTTTTTTGCGCAAGCCAAAATGATTAGCATTTTTGTCTCAAGTTTTGCGGGTCGCATTTATATGTGACAAAGATGACAAAAAAATTTTGTTTCAATTTTTTCGACATTTGAAAAAATCAAAAATGGCCCCGGGTGCAAATGCACCCGGGAGCCGAATTGATTTTCCGGGGTCAGGTTACCTTTGAAAGATGTTTTTTCGTCTAGCTATACTCAGGATAATCGCGCCTGGTCCAACGTGGTAGTTATATATTGCAGTCATGAGATTCCTTGTCCCAACTCCCAACATTGATTGACGCCCTCACCCATATATAAGAAATCTTGCTCCACTACCTGTAAAGGGAAAAAGGGTTTCTTCATATCCTCACAAACCGAGGTATACATTCATCATGATCTGGAATTCATTCAGTTTCTCCTCGAGATAAATTATATTAATATTCACTTCACCAATAGAACGATTATTGGCTCACAAAACAGTGAAAGCGACACAAACAAGTTTGAATATTGATATACTCAGCCAAATACAGTTTAGTGCTGAAAAGTTCACAAGTAATTGCTGAAGGGAAACTCAAAATAAAATGTGAATGTTACGTGCATAGCTTTGCGCTGTTAAGGTCATGACACCAAGCCCACTTACAAGCATGGCATCAACTATTGCTTCACAAGGTAACTGAATTGCTGCACATACAGAAACTATCTCCCAATTTCTTGCTCTCTAGTTTGAGAGTAATTTGGTTAAGTTCATCTTCACAACAGTTTAAGCTATTAGGAACACCATAACAGCTAAATAATTCCAATACCATTTATGTTAACCATGCATTATGTTTCAATATAGTATACACACTAGTTCAACACAATTTTCCATTAGATTTGGACAGTAAGGTCATGACAGCAGCTTTGTGTACTGCCCACTTATACAAGCATGAGAACTTTATATGCATAGCTTTGCACTATTAAGGCCATTACAACAGCCCAGTTATTCAAGCATGACTACTTCACAAGTCAACTGAATGGTTGCATATAAAAGAACTATTACTCTAAAAGAAATTAGTAACTCCCAATTTCTTGCTCTCTAATTGAGGGTACTATGGTTCAGTTATATTATACAACAACTTTAAGTTATTAGGAACACCATAACAACTCAAAATTTTCAATAGCATTCATGTCAAACATGCATTATGTTCCAGTATACACACTAGCAGTAGCACACTTCTATTTTGTCTTAGTGGGATCTAAAATAGCTTTCTGAAAAAGAGGTTTGTCTGTTTAATCTTTGTAAGCAGTAAATCTTCTTGTAAACATAAAATTCTAAAAAGTAAGTGCTCAAAATTATTTCATCAATTGTGATTTCTTGCAAGAATGTGTTAGTTGGACAGGATATTAACAGTAGGCGAACCATCATGGAAGAATGACGACATAAAAGTCGAATGTCAACATAGCCCTATTTTTGTTCTATAAGATAACATGGCCATATGCAAAATATGGACTCTCTTTTTCACCATATGAGAAAAGAACAACATAAAGGTCCAATGTCAACTAAGCCTGTAGTTTCCTGCTTTCTAATTTAAGAGCGGCATGTTTCAGTTCGTCCTTTATCGAAAAAAAAATGTTTCAGTTCGTCAATGAGAACCCAGCCCCCATGTGAATAGATTATCTTTTCCAATAAAAGGATCCCCAATGGACCCCCAATTTCATTAAGAGATCATAGCCCTTTTTGTTCAGATAAGTGACTGAAATTACCGTAGTGACGGGATGCCCCTTTTGTTCGGACGCCCCATAGAAGAATTCATGTGGTCTTTCAAAGTTGAAACCAAGTATTACTTCTGGGAACTAAATAGAACATAATGTTACAGTATGATATTTTCTCAAGGAAACATTTACAAAGTGCTACATGTATTCCGCTTGTACCAAAGAATTAATAGAAAACTGGAGATATGTATACTGGACAAGCACATAGTCCTATATGCCAATCAGAAGTAAACAGTGAGGGCATCCACCATTGCTTGCTATCTCACATACATACATACTTACAGAGGTTCTTCAAAGAGTAAATTGTAGTAGCATCAAGTCGATGGGATGCATGCATATGACTATGGACATCTTCCAGTGGCCTTTTTTTCCCAAACTTACTGCAGATTCATTTCCCCTGCAAAAAAATAATTTACTACTTCAAGGACTTCTGCTTCCATGAACCGAAGCTGCACGATTTCTTTTTGAAAGAGGTTAAACTTACAACCAAATAAAAAAAATCTGGTCCACCGGTGGGAGTTGGAATCCGAACACGCACATACAGACACACACACACACACGCGCGCGCGCACGTGCGCGTGCACACACACACACAAACACATAACTTACAATGTTGTTTCTGCCATAGATGGCTGGCTCCTATTCCCCTGAAGTGGGGAGAGATGGGGGCACGTACCACCAAGCTCAAACATACTAATTGGGGTGTTTATTTTGTGACATCGACGGAAAAAATATTGAAAGGCTTTACTGAACATATGTAATGCGTTTGCTAATTTCTAGCCGTCGTGATCAAGGGCTCTGAACCAAATATTTATTGGCGGGGTAAGAATGCATCATTACAAATACAGTACAATTATTGCTGTAACTGAGAAATTAAACTCATAATTGTATGCTCTCTGATGTCGATAGTTTGTTTCAGTTTATTTCTAACCATGCCTTTTATTCAGAGATATTGGGCAATAAGATACTCTCACTCACAAAGCAAGCATCATATCAATTTTGTACTGTCCGAAATTGGTGCCTGGGTGTATTTTCAGTTCAGGGATGTGCATGTATAGAGGTTGACCTTAGCACCTCACTCAAGTAAAAGTTAATTTCAGTAAAATAAAAGAACTTCTATTTCATCTCGTTATTAGACTGCAGAACAAAAGTTCCATCCATCTATTGTTTAAATCTGAATGTTTAACTGTGTCATTCTCTTTCTTGCTGAGAACACAGAGATGCAATTGTTCTTAACTAACAGTCCCTTACCCCTTCCTCTCATATCTACCATTCTTAAGAAGTTGCTCCCCACTACTTTCTATTCTCTCATTATGCACACTATCCACATCAGCGTTGTGCCACATCATCTTCACACTTAAGTAGTTCATCCCCACTATTGCAATTTCCTGCACATGCAAGGCTTCCAGGTCACCATAACTGCCGTGTCATCAGCTCACATCAATGTTTCTGTTTTTTTAAGCAAAACTTAAGCTCCGGTTGCGGTGGTACGGCCCAATAATCTTCCAGTAACTCCCCCACCGATTGATTTCCCATGCCCTTTTCATCTTCTCCACCGCCCTTTCTTCTTCTCACCGAATAAATAGAGCAGTAACAGATGCAATTGGTCTCCCCAGTACAAATTGCGCCTCTGCTCGAGAGGATTAGCCACATATTTAGGTTTAGCCCTTGGAAAATTAGGAGACTGTTTTTCGGCAAAGCTTGCACGCCGAAAAATAATATGCACGGTGTTTGTTCTAAGGACGATGTCAACACTCCATCGGCCATTTATTTTCTTAGGGCGATAATTATGTATTGGCCATGTTTGTGCTAAGGGCGATAATCATATATCGGCCATTGCCTACTTAGGCTTCTTGCCACACACTCGGGTGGTATTTCTTCAAGTATTTGCCATTGAGAGCTCTAGGTAACACCGTCCCTTGTACAGATTCCACCAAATAAGAGTTTCCGGGAACTACTCTTGTAATTCTAAAAGGACCTTCCCAACTCGGAGACCACTTCCCGAATTTTCTATCTCTTGAACCAATCGGTAAAATCACTTTCCAGACGAGATCACCAACTTGAAAATTCTTCAACTTGACTTTCTTATTGTAAGCTCTTGCAACCCTCAACTTGTCTCTCTCTATGGACTTTAAAGCAGCCAAACGTTTATCGGCAACCTCATCAATATTGTCCATCATCAAGTTATAAAAACCTACTGCCGATAAATCATTTTGTTTGGCTATTCTCAAAGCATTCAAATTTACTTCCACTGGTAAAACAACCTCTTGGCCATATACAAGCTCATATGGAGTCATCTTGGTAGCACCATGCCTTGAAACTCTATGTGCCCACAAAGCTTCAAACAACAACTCATGACATCTCCTCGGATTATCCTCAATCTTCTTCTTGATGAGCTTGATTAAAATTTTATTGCTAGACTCAGCTTGTCCATTAGCTTGGGCATAATGCGGAGAGGAATTGAGCAACTTTATATTATAAGATTCGGCAAACTCTCTGACTTGGTGTGACATGAAAGATGAACCTTGATCTGTAGTTAACGTTTGAGGAATACCGAATCTATGAATAATATGCTCGGTTATGAATTGAATTACCTCTGTATGTGTCATGTTCTTGAGAGGTACTGCTTCAGACCATTTAGTGAAATAATCAGTTGCCACCAATACGAACCGATGCCCTTTTGAGGAAGACGGGTGGATTTGTCCAATGAAATCTAAACCCCAACCTCTGAAAGGCCACGGTTTGATAATAGGATGTAACATAGCAGCAGGAGCCAATTGAATATCACCAAACTTTTGACAAGCTTCACATCCTTTATAATATCTGAAGCAATCATTAATCATAGTCGGCCAATAAAACCCAGCACGTCGCAATAACCATTTCATCTTGGGAGCCGACTGGTGAGTGCCACAAATACCTTCATGTACTTCTCCCATAGCAACTCTTGCCTGGTCCTCATCCAAACACTTTAGAAGAACATCATCGACTGTTCGGCGATAAAGACCATCATCTCTCATTGTATACTTGAAAGCCATACGCCGAACAACCCTGTCCACCCTTTCACTCGGATTGCACAAGTAATCAACAATGGGCTTTCTCCAGTCGGAATTATCACCTGCACTAGATTTTTTGTTAATGGTCGAATCAGTGGGTTCAGGTTCGGCCTCTCTCATATTGGCAAGACAAGACATCGGTCTTTGAGAGATATGAAACATGCCATGATCAACATGATATCCAGATGCTTGTTGTGCCAACTCATTTGCTTTCCAGTTGTCATGTCTAGATATATGTGCAATGCTAAAACAATCCAAAGTAGAAATTATATCTAGACATTTATCAAGATAAACATTAAGTGATTCGTC
>NW_021236389.1:0-1005 GCF_002162155.2 Triticum dicoccoides | reverse complement strand
CTTTGCTCATTAAATACTTGCCACATAAGCAAAATTGTCATGGGATGTGTTAAGTTACTATCTAAGTTACTCCCACTATGGCTAGCCTTATAGATTAGCGTTAAATCTCATACCTTTTTTTTATCCATATCCATAGAAGAATAAACGCCGTGGTGACTTGCAGCTTAACATGTTGCTCTTGGAGACACTGAGGCTCTATGGCCCCATAGCTTTCCTCCAGAGGAAGACTGCCTCAGACACTATCCTAACGCACGTGAAGGTGCCGAAAGGAACGATGATAACAATACCATTAGTTTTGTTGCACCGGGACAAGGAGATTTGGGGACCCGACGCCGACGAGTTTAATCCGATGAGGTTCCAGAATGGCTTATCGAGAGCCGCCAAGCATTCACACGCGCTGCTGGCCTTCTCATTCGGGCCGAGGGTTTGTGCCGGGCAAAACTTCGCCATGGTTGAGGTGCAGATTGTGATAGCGACCATCATCAAGAGTTTCTCCTTCACCCTGTCCCCCACTTACGTGCACAAGCCCAGCAATTTCATCACGCTGATGCCCAAGTACGGGCTCCCTCTCATTGTGAGGAATCTGCAGCTGACTGCATGATCTTGGGACATATAGGAGCTCTACGTACTATGATGCGTCATGTAATAAGCCATATCATAGTAAATAATATACCCGGCCAGTTTGGCATGTACTTGCGACGTATGGTTATGTCACCATTGTTGTTCCTCCCGCTACATCTATAAACTTGTATGATGTAATATGTATGCAACTAGCAGTGTGAACCCGTGTGTTTGCATGGCTGAATTTAGTATCTTGTTGTGTTCATGTTTTCTCCATTTTATTATATTATTGGTCTATTTGACACACGTTTAAACTTTTAAATACACCATGGAGAAACTATTTAGTTATTTTGTAGTCAGATATTTGGCGCATTGAAATTATTTTTATTTAAATTTTCATCACATCATCGTTCGTTAATTTAACATTAAATATATATGAATGGT
>NW_021236388.1:0-1277 GCF_002162155.2 Triticum dicoccoides | reverse complement strand
GTGCCATGATTAGCGTGGGATTACTGTAGCAAGATTATCCGGGCGTTACAAATCTCCTCCACTACAAGAAATCTCGTCCCGAGATTTTAGGAGGTAGAAGGAAACAGTGCGGGGTATTCATCACGCAGGCGATCCTCGCGTTCCCAGGTGGCTTCGTCTTCAGAGTGATTCGACCACTGGACCTTGAGGAACTTGATCGCCTTCTGGCGTGTGCGGCGTTCAGCTTGGTCGAGAATGCGGACCGGATGCTCTTTATAGGAGAGGTCCTGTTGCAATTCGAGCACTTCATGATCCACAGCTCGGATTGGGTCCTTGAAGCAACGGCGGAGTTGTGACACATGGAACACATCGTGAACCTGAGAAAGGTTCGGCGGAAGCTCCAGTTGATATGCCACTTTTCCACGCCTCTCGAGGATAGTGAAAGGACCAATATAGCGGGGAGCTAGCTTCCCTTTGATCCCGAAGCGGTGAGCACCCTTCATTGGCGTAACTCGAAGATAGGCCTTCTCGCCAGGTTGATAGATCATGTCTTTATGATGACGGTCATACTGACTCTTCTGACGTGACTGAGCAGTCTTGAGATTCTCGCGAATAATGCGGACTTGTTCTTCGGCATGTTGGATAATATCCGGACCGAAGAGTGGACGTTCCCCAGTTTCTGACCAGTTCAGAGGGGTTCGGCACTTTCGTCCATATAACACTTCGAAGGGGGCCATCTTCAGACTAGCTTGATAGCTATTATTATAAGAGAACTCAGCATACGGAAGAGATTCCTCCCATTTCTTGCCGAAGGAAATAACACAAGCTCGAAGCATGTCTTCGAGAACTTGGTTGACACGCTCAACTTGCCCTTGTGACTGAGGATGAAAAGCAGTGCTGAAAGACAGATGAGTGCCCATAGCTTCTTGGAAACTCGCCCAGAATCTTGAAGTGAATAAACTGCCACGGTCTGAACTGATAACCAATGGAATACCGTGAAGCGAGACAATTCTGGTCATGTAGAGGTTTGCCAGCTGACTAGCAGTGATCGTTTCCTTGACAGCCAGAAAATGTGCAACTTTAGAAAGTCGGTCAATGACGACAAGAATAGCATCATTGCCTTTCTGCGATTTGGGGAATCCAGTAACGAAGTCCATCTCGACATGGTCCCATTTCCATTCCGGAATAGATATAGGTTGCAGAGTTCCAGCAGGCCTTTGATGTTCTGCTTTGATACGACGACAAACGTCACATTCAGCAACATAACGAGCAATGTCTTGCTTCATGTTAGACCACCA
>NW_021236387.1:0-687 GCF_002162155.2 Triticum dicoccoides | reverse complement strand
GCCCTCAACCAAAACTCCGCTTGAAACCATGATGAAGGAGATCGGAACAATCGCAACTTCTCCAATAGGTCGCTAAGACACCGGCCCCATGGTGGGCGCCAACTGTCGTGGTTCTAAGCCTGACAATAGAATAGGGGGGTAGGTATGGAGAGGCAAGATCCTAGCTATGGAGTAGTTGTATACGCAAGAGATTTACGAGTTTAGGCCCTTCTCGGAGGAAGTAATAGCCCTACGTCTCGGAGCCCGGAGGCGGTCGACCGGATTATACGCGTATGAGTTACAGGTGTGCGAACCCTTTACACTGAGGGGGGGATGGCTTATATAGAGTCCGCCAGACCCCTCCAGCCCTCAGTTATGCAGGGTTTAAAGTACATTAAGGCCTGGTGTCGGGGATATACCCCGCGGTGTAAACCGCCAGAAGTATGACCCGCCCGGAGCTTGGCGATTCACGGGTAATCCGCCCGGACTGGGCGGCTCATGGTAACCCGGCGGGCAGGTCAGATGGATGACAAGGCCCAAGGCCCAGAAGGCCGGCTCATGTTAATGGTGGGCCGGTTTATGAGGAAAGCACAAGGAATATTCTCTTATAAAGGAAGCAAGACTAGGACTCCACTTGTAATAGGTTAATCCTAATCCTAGTAGGACTAGTCATGTAACCCGCCCCTTCAACATATATAAGGAGGGGCA
>NW_021236386.1:0-565 GCF_002162155.2 Triticum dicoccoides | reverse complement strand
CCTCTCCGGCGAACTCCTCTCCGGCAAAAGACCATGGCAACAAGATCCAAAAACAACAGGAACAAAATTTGAGAATATTGTCGTGCCAAAAAACAAGCAAAAAAAAACGAGCAAAAAAATGGGCAAAAAATCACGATCCAGATCTAGATTCAAAATGACGCATCACTAATGGCGCATCACAGGAAAGTGCGCCATTAGTATGCCGCGGTTACTAATGGCGCATCCAGTTGTGGTGCGCCATTAGTATCCAAAGCACCTGGCCCCTGGGAGGCATACTAATGGCGCACCATGGCCTATACTAATGGCGCACCAGTGGTGCGCCATTAGTATACCAGATACTAATGGCGCACCACTGGTGCACCATTAGTAAAAATTACTAATGGCGTGCTGTTAGTGGTGCACCACAGATGCGCCATTAATGGCCATAATAGGTGCGCCATTAGTAGAGGTTTTTCTAGTAGTGCTTGGTCTTGTTTTCATGCATAGGATTTTGAAAACTAGGTCCAAGTGGATGTTTTGCTTCATTCCTTTCAACAAAATGCATGAATAATTGAATAGTAGAGTG
>NW_021236385.1:0-1285 GCF_002162155.2 Triticum dicoccoides | reverse complement strand
GGCCCCAGCAGTCGGCGGAGAAGACGGAGGCCGGAGAAACTGACGGCTGGGCCCGCGCCTAGCCGGATTACCATTACCCCTGGGGGTAGGCCTATATAAACCCCCAGGGCACCCATGCAAAGGGTTCGAATCCATTAGCACTAGACCAGATCATATAGAAAGAAGAGAGCCAGGCTTGCCTTCTCTTACCTCCAGGAAACAGCTCAAGGAGAAACCGTGTACACACTTTGCCATAGTGATCATGCGGAGACCCCGCAGAGCAGCAGTAGGGGTATTATCTCCCCGGAGAGCCCCGAAGCTGGGTAAGATTCGCCGGCGTGCATGCCTTCGCCTTATCCCGTTTCCAGGCACCGGTGACGTTCTACTCGCCCCCACCATGATAAACCATCCTTTGACATATGTCGGACCCAACCCCGGACATTTGGCGCCCACCATGGGGCCTGGTGCACCGTCGTCCGGAGACCTGCTCTGGACGGGAACCCTTTTCCTCCCTGGCGAGCGCAGCCGGCCCGGCACGCCAGACGGAGTTTGTGCTGACGCGCTGCACGGCGCTGAGATCGCCTATGCAGCCAGCTGCCTCGCCGATCTTGTCGGCGAGGTTCGCCTCTCCGACGAGCCTGCATCTGACGCAGGCACGGGCGGCCCCGAGAGCCTCCTCGTGGGCCTCCTTGACCAACTCCACGTCACCGGCGAGCCTGCCGTGGACTTGGAGTCTGTAGGCTCCACCGACCCGATGCTGGTCGACTCCGACACCGCGTCGCTCGACGCGTTCCCCACCAACGTGGTGGTCTATGATGAGTCGCTCCCTCGCGCGGAGAGCGACGGAAGCACCGTCATAGAGGTGCTCGTCATCAGTCATGACAAGCATCCCGGCGGAGGAGCGCATGACCCACTTGGCACGGCATTGCAAGACCTGACCGCGCCCATTCTGGAAGACGCTGACGCGGAGGCGCTAGAGGCGCGCCGCCTCCAGCTCGTCGAAGGCGCGAAGAAGCTGGCTAGCATGAGACACTTGTCAGAAGCCTACCTGCGTGAGATGGATTGCGCTGTGGGTGGCTCGCCAGCCCCAGCTGGGACCAGCCACCTGGGTGCGGTCCAGCAGCGCGACGTGGCCATCGCCAACCTATTCGGGGCAAATCGCCCTATGTACGCCACACCTGCGGAGAACATTCGAGCCGCCCAGGCAGCGGCGGATGAGATGGACAACTTCGAAGGCGAAGAGCGCCGCCTGATGACGGAGCGGGTCCAGCGGCTCCTCGACGCGGCTGCCACACAGAACGAGGCC
>NW_021236384.1:0-846 GCF_002162155.2 Triticum dicoccoides | reverse complement strand
GAGATCTGGGAGCTGAGCTACGCTGGAGAGAAGGTCCCGATGTTCCGTGTCAGATGGGCCAAGAACGTCATAAAAGAAGACCGGTATTTCACCACCATGGTTATACCCGAAGCCAAATCCAAGACCGCGGGCGCAAACGTCATCGCGAAAAATGAGCCATGGGTACTGGCTTCCCAAGTGGACCAATGCTTCTTCATTACCGACCCGCCAAAGCCCAGTCGTGTTGTCGTGAGGAGAGGCAAAAGGAAGATCATCGGAATGGATGGAGTAGCCAATGAGCAAGACTTCGACAAGTACGGCGACCCGAGGATCGAACATGACGACGATGATGAAGTAGCAGCATACACCACAAGAAGAAGTAGGACCACCCTACCTAAAGGACGTCCGTTCCACAGAAGAACTCCATTTGCGAAAAAGAAGGGCAAGAAGATTGTGAACAGATAGCTAGCTAAGATCGATTGTATTTAAATCGTAGCCTTCATTTCTCGATTGTATTTCATGGGTACTTTTTGAACTATCATGAATTTTTTAATTTCATGGACACTCGATCTCGATCCCCCTCCATCTCGATCGCTATCCCACCTTGCCAGATCCGGCCCCCCTCGCCGCCGAGCACCCCCCAGTCCACCGGCCGCCGCCGCCGACCCCCCGCACCCTCGATTCCCCTACCCAACCGCCGCCGCCGACCCCCCGCACCCCGCGCACCGTCTTATAAAAAAATTAGTATCAAACAGCTTTTTAAATGCTACTGTCTTATAAAAAAAATATTACTGTTATTATTTAAACAAGTTTGAACATATTTAAACACAAATAAGTATCAAACAGCTTTTTAAATGCTAAAAAAAA
>NW_021236383.1:0-1813 GCF_002162155.2 Triticum dicoccoides | reverse complement strand
TCGGGCGAAATCCCTGGCCGGCCGCGCCATCGGCGACACCTAGGGCACCGTTCCCCTCCTTGGAGGTGTCGGTATGGACTGGTCTCCTTGGAGGCGTCGGATTCAGGTATATTGTTGTTTTACTTTGTAAGGTCCTAAAAAATAATCAATAAAATGGCCGCATACATCTCCCAGATACAGAGGCCGGGGGTCATCCTTTTCTAAAAAATAAAATCAGATCAGATGGCCAGGGCCATCGGGCCATCGACTTAAATATAGAACAATCGAATTAGATGTATACACTCATATTGACAACTTGTGTTTCCACACAGAAAGAAAGAGCGTGGAGCCCCGGCCCGACCTGTAAGTCCGCCTTCGCTGTACGCGGCTTGGAAAGTCAAAGTTTGATGTCCAACCAAAAATGATAACAACATCAAGCGCTTAGTTTATGTTGATGTCCAATCCATTCACACGCAGTATCTAAGAAATTTTGTGTAGCTTTATAATTTTCTTAGAGCTGATTTCTTGGAGCTAGCGCACCGCGGCAACAGTGATATATTTTGGAGAGTTGCTCTCTTGATCTGTAGTAGTGAAGTTTAATTAGAGGACCGTGTTTGGTAGGTGTAGAAGTATCATTTCTGTCGTGTTGCTGTTAACAGTTTTGCTTGTCTGTGCTTGCCGCAGCCTGACATTTGTTGCCAGCAGAACGATCGCGTGAAGTATGATTATCTAAAAGGAATTTTCAGTTTTGACTGTTGACTCTTGACCTGTTGGATAGAGACGTGCATCACATGCATGATGCATGTCAAGTTCGATCCAAGGACTAGCTAACGGATGACCAACTTTTGGTGTTGTTTCTTTTATCTGTTCTTTTAGGGTAGGTTGGACGAGCAATGCTATATTTACGAACGAGTTAACGAAAGGCTACGTAATTAGCCACATAACAAATTGTGATTGCGATGGGGGAAGGAGGGGCCCATCCCACTTAAAATCAGGGGGCCGAAGAGAATTATCGAAGGGAAGTTTACGTAGCCTTTCGTAACTTGTTTCGTAGGTGTAGGATTATTGAGTTTAAAATGTTGTGGTTGCTACTAGCACTCTAGCAGTAATGGAACCATTAATTTCGTCGTGTTGCTGTTTAAGGTTTTGCTGGCCGATGCTGCAACTGCCCGACATTTGTTGCCAGCAGATCGACCGGATATCTAAAGAAACTCTTAGTCCTGACTCTTGACTCTTGACTAGAGCATGGTGCAGAGTGGGTTGACCAATCGGACAGAGACATGCATGATGCATGCGATGAAAAGTTCAGCTGGAACTGATTAATGGTCAAACAAGTATGCATGATACAACAACGACATTGATTTTTCTTGAAAGATTCTTGCATTCTTTCTCAGAAACATAAGGCCAAAAGGCCTAAGACATGTGGTCAGCATGTTGCATTATTAAAAAAAACCAAAATCGACATTTGAACGTGTTCAGTTGAACATTTCAAAATCTTATATGTAGTTCTTGTTTTCATTGGTTTTTTGAGGTAGCTGACCGCACATACCGAGCGATCTTATAGTGAATTCTCAAGGCCGAAAATTTGAGAAACCCATGTGACAAGACTGACCTTGGTCTCTTTTACTCCCTCACCACAATCATTTATCGATGAGTCATACAAGAAGAAAAACATCAAGGTGAGAGAGTGCCCTTCATGCGGGTGCATTGGTCTCCAAGATTAAGACACCAATTTATACATGGTTCACCTACGGCAATTCATTGCCCTTTGGTCTCTCATCCAGGATTTCCATCTTGATGAGCATGCCAAAGATAACATCCTTTCGAAGCTCAC
>NW_021236382.1:0-1626 GCF_002162155.2 Triticum dicoccoides | reverse complement strand
GGCGTGATTTTCACTGGAAATCACCCCCCCTCCCCCGATCTCGCAGCTGACTGAAACCGAACGAAGTTTCGCTGTGAAGACCAAAGCCACCGTCAGCACGCTGGCAGGGAGCTCCAGCCGCCCCTCACCAGTCCTCCACGCGCCACCGGTTGCCACACCGGGGCGGATTTGGACGGGACGCCAGATCCGCGGCTTCCGTCGCCCATCTCCAGGCATAGACTCCACCGAGGGGAAGAGCACCATGCCGGCCATGGATCGAGCCGCCGCCCTACCTGCTGCTCCCGGATCCAACACTGGAGTCGCCCCTATCGCCTCCGGGTGATCCCGCAGCCCCCGCCGTGTCCGGCTCTCCACGCGCAGAACGAGGCACCGCAGCACCACCGCCGGACCTGCCCGCGCGCCGCCACGCCCCGGATGAACGCGACACCGCCGCCCGAGGACGCTCGCCCGTGCCGAGCCCCCGCGCAAGGAGATGGGCCGCCGCTAGCACCTACGGGCTTTGCCCGGTGGCGCGGACCGGCGGCGGCGAGAAGAGAAGAGGGGCGGGGGGACCTGAGGCGCCGGCGGCTGGGGTTGCCCCCTCGGTCGCTTGCGGGGGGAGCGACGCGAGAGGGTACGCGACTTTTTTCCCCTCCTCAAATATAATGAGGTGACTCCTCACCACCATTACCATAAGCCCTGGAGCTATATATTCGTTGTCAGCAGGGTAGAGGAAGAAGAGAAGAAGCAGAGCAGCAGCAACATCGATCGGAGGAAGCTGCAGCACAGAGCAAACAACGAAAAGCGAAGTCTTCAATAGCAACGCACTGGTACCTTGGTAGTAGCTAGCACGAGCAGTAGCGGTGAGCTTGCTATTCAAAAAATCTCACTTATTAGTGAAGTGTTCGCAAGGTAGTCATTTCTTAATATAAGTCTATCATGTTCTCTCACATGGACAGGATTTAGATCTCACCATCCCTCTATGGAATTCTTCCTTGTCAGCTTAAGAAGTCATCCGTCATCCTAGTCTGGAAGAAATCATTCCAAGCTTGGGCCTCCGCCTCGGCAGGTAATCACAAAAAATTCCTTGAGCCAGAAACTTCTTTAGATCTAATTTATCCTGGTTGACTACGCTCTGTCACCTTTGGGAGGTGGTTTCTGTGTTTCTTTTGCTAATCAAACATGCAACCAGACGAAGTAGTAGGCCTATGATTTGACAACTCATATATTATGTCAAGCAAACAACTTTTCCTGTGGCAAAAACAGAAGGGTCGCAAAAAATGTGCTTGCTCTTGTTTCAGGCCTACCGTGGCACGTAATTGCAAATGGAACGCCAATCTACTATCACACCATGGGACCTGGAGTGCATGCTATATGACGAAATGGCGAAGCCCAAGGCCCTGCCACTGTCACTTCTGAAAGAAATCACAAATGGTTTCTCTCCTGAGAAGCAAATTGGCTACGGTGGGTTTGCAGTGGTTTACAAGGTACAATAACTCTGAGCTGCCCCAATCTTCATCAAACTTTATTTGAAAACGCTTGCTGAAAAGGCATCTTCTCGATTTAGGGAATTCTTGAGAATAGGACCATCGCGGTGAAAAGGATGTCCAATACATACAAGTATGAGAAGGAGTTCCTCCGAGAAGT
>NW_021236381.1:0-946 GCF_002162155.2 Triticum dicoccoides | reverse complement strand
ATGTGTGAGTGCTATGGATGGCCTTCCCGTAGGGAGACGAGGATGAATCCATAGTAGTGTATTGTGTGGTGATTAGTGGACTCGTGTACGTTGTTTCACCTCCAGAGTTTCTGGTAGTCGTAGAACAGGATAGCCACAGAGTCAAAGCTGGCTTGCTGCAACTAAACCCCACATTACCCTCTTGATACAAATGCATGTATGCTAGGATCTGATGTAAGTCTTGCTGAGTACCTTTGTACTCATGTTGCTTTATTTATGTTTTTGCAGCGGAGACTTCGGTCTTACTAGTGATCTCGTGGACTTCGACTAGTAGCTAGTACCTCAGCTACGATCTTGAGCGGACGTTGTAGATAGTCAGGCTTTCAGCCTTTTTCATTTATAGATGTCTGTACTCAGACATGTAATGCTTCCGCTTGTTGCTTGATTGCTCTGACTGTTGGGTCATGTGACCCCTGTTTGTAATAATGTTGTGATGGCTCTTCTGAGCTTTTATATATATGATTGTTGAGTTATGCTGTGATGCCATGTTGTACAGCACATACTTGCATGTTATGCGTACGTGTAATGTGTATTGCTATGTGTGGGATCTGACTATCTAGTTGTTTATCCTTAGTAGACTCTCTTACCGGGAAATGTCTCCTAGTGCTTCCACTGAGCCCTGGTAGCTTGCTACTGCTCCGGAACACTTAGGTTGGCCGGCATGTGTCCTTCTTCGATCCTGTGTCTGTCCCTTCGGGGAAATGTCACGCGATGAATACCGGAGTCCTGCTAGCCCGCTACAGCCCGGTTCACCGGAGTCCTGTTAGCCCAGTGCTACAGCCTGGATTCACTCGTTGATGACCGACACGTTCGATGCTGGGTCATGGATGCCTGTCCCTGTAAGTTAGTGCCACTTTGGGTTTACGACTAGCCATGTCAGCCCGGGCTCTTTATCATATGGATGCTA
>NW_021236380.1:0-1585 GCF_002162155.2 Triticum dicoccoides | reverse complement strand
CCAGCCACACATGTGCGAGTTTCAAAACAGCCCAGTAGGTACATAATGGGCATGCAACGATGCATACCAGAGGCCCGTGTAGAATGACAGCACCGCAGCCCACGGCACCGCTGTATTGCAACTTAATAGCGACCGTATTAACGAATGAGCACACATCGCAATGCTATACTGCACGGCACAGATTTCGGCCTGCAGGTAGCTCGGCCTCCAAAACGTCTCACCCATTAATAGAAGCATATCATTTCATAGCATTATTTAGTGCATTTTGAATATTCTAACTATTTTTAGTTAAAAAAATTAAATGGGAGAAGATAATATGACTTGAAAATGGCTTGAATATTATTATGAATATTTGTTGGAGTTCAACAATTAATTGAACACCAAATGTATTTTTAGAGAATCATTTTAAGGCCCAAAACGACCTAAAAATTAAAATGAATTTCAAAACATGAATTTGGTTTGGAAATATTTTCATAGTTTTGATATACGTATTTTTATTTCCTTGATTTTCATAGAGACCGCAGAATTAAGAAGTACGAGTTGGAAGATCGGGTTGCCCCTACGCTTATACATTTTCGAGCATATACGTATTGATATACATTTTGGAGCATATACATATTTTTATTTGCTTAATTTTCATAGCGACGGCAGAATTAATTGAACTCGTACAAGATCGGTTGCTGGGCTCAACTACCAGCTCAATCAAGGAGTACGAGTTGCCCCTTTCTTAACCCATCTTATTCTTTTGCACACGCGCCAAACTACTTCTATATGCTCCAAAATGTCCAGATCGAGTTGTTTGACCTGACCGTTCACAAGCGAAGCGAATCACCTAGATCCCACTTGGAATAGGACAACATGGCTGCCAAGGAAAGGAGCAAGCCTAGACCATCAAACTCGGGCCAAACTCCGTCGAGATGCCATCACCGCCACCAGTTCAGCCACAGCGCAGGACGAAAGCTGTTAGAGCAGCGACAAGTGAACAAAGCCGGCACAATAGGACATCACTAACCCCACCACAGAGATATTCGCCAGAGTGCAAGGCGCCCATCAAACAGGTTACCGCTGCCACCGCAGAGGGAACCCGATCCCCTCACACCGAACTCGAGGACGACGGACTGCCAACGACACCGGCAGGGATCCTCCACTCATGGGGCAAGATGTCGGAGAGAGAAGAGCCAAGCCGCCACCACCAGAACCACCACTGCGCACCCGCCACCACTGCTATCCCTGGACGACGCCTCCAAGAAGAAATACAATGTTGCAACGCCGTCGCCGCCCAAACAGGGGACCAAGGTCTTCACCACTAAGCAGGGGGCAGGAAGAGGAGGAGGGGACCCTCTATAACGCCCCGAGTCCGATGCGTCAGGTGTCTCCCAGTTATTCGCTGTCATTGCCATATCATTCGCTTGCGTGTTGCATCTTTGCCATGTCAACATGCGCATTGCATCCTCATGTTTTTAAAACTTGCATCCGGTCACTTTCTCCGTTGTCCGTTTCGACATCCGACACTCTCACATCCACCCCTTGCACCTCCCAGACCTTGTTTCGTGAGCGGGAGAAAAACGTTATCGGAATGGGCCGA
>NW_021236379.1:0-498 GCF_002162155.2 Triticum dicoccoides | reverse complement strand
CGAAGGCCCTGGAAGGGTTGCCCAGGCCTGGGAGGGGATGGAGCTACGGAAACGACCCGAGGGGATCACCGACGAGCTAAAACTCGGGGATGGCGGCCCGCGGCCTGCCCGGCCGGGCTACGGTTTCTACAAGATCGTGGAGTGTGTGGGAGAGGTGGATGGTGCTCGAGGAGGCTGGGGAGGGCTTTATTTATAGCCGAGCATCGAGGGGGGGTCGGGCTCTGCTGGTGGACACCTAGACACGGTTCCCGGCGACAATCGGCGTCAATGAGAGGTGGAGAAGGCAACGCAGGTCACGCGAGGACTGTGGGCGAACGGGGACGAGCACAGGGGCACTGGGGTGATGACGAGCACAGTGCACACCGCACTATTACGTTGGTCGGACCGTGTCCGTGCTTGCTGCGGCGAGCTCTGGCATCGGCGAGTGCCAGGAGGGAGTTAAGAGAGCTTGGACGAAGATTGTGGCGAAGTTTGGCAAGGCTGGGCAGGCGGGGAAGC
>NW_021236378.1:0-385 GCF_002162155.2 Triticum dicoccoides | reverse complement strand
TTTTTTTGGCCTAGAAACTGCCGCCCATTTGACTAGGTGGTACTTCCTCTTGATTCAAGTTCCTTCCCAAAAGAACCGGGCTCTAAGAGTGTCTAGCTTGGCGTGAACGCCGTTAGCTAGTAAGAACATCCCCATTGTGAAAAGGGGAAGGGAAGAGAGACTCGAGTTCGTCATAATAAGCCTTGTGGCAGAAGACATGAATCTCCCGCGCCACGGGCTTACCCTGTTGGCCAATTTCCCGTATAGGGGCTCCCACTCAAAAATCGATAATTTGCGGTGCGAAATAGGAAGCCCAAGGTACTTAATTGGAAAGCTCCCCAGCTTACAATTAAGTAGCACTACTAGGGAAAAGCCTATACACAGAAAGTTACTAGTAGCGAGGGTT
>NW_021236377.1:0-722 GCF_002162155.2 Triticum dicoccoides | reverse complement strand
CATTCTTGGGACAATCAGCCAGGAGGCTGGACACCACGAAGCTAGGGGTCTCGTCAAGCCAACTATCGGTCACGTTAAGTGTGCAAGCACGCTTTGCACACAAGTGAGCCGGGAGATTAGCTGACCTGTTTACATGTTGAATAACAAAAGATGAAAAATTGTGGCGAGTGGTCCAGACTGTCACCAACTCCAAGCAGTCGACTTTCATTATCACGTGCGAGAATCCACGAAGATACGCGAACCGAACTCCATCTCGCAGAGAAAGTCCTTCCATGATCAAGGGATCCGAGATCCCCACACATGGCTTGCACCAGGCACCGAGTAGAGCCGAAGAAGAACGAGCAATGCCTCCCGCTCCTACCCTGCCATCAGCCAGATTGAGAGCTCCATCGGTCGTGATCTTTACAAAACCCTCATCAGGAGGCCGCCACCCGAAGCCCGGCAATACCAGCGTGTCCTTGCGCGGCAAGTGAAGTAATGCGATGGCTTCCTTAGTACCCCCTCCGTTCCTAAATACTTGTCTTTCTAGAAATTTCAACAAGTGACTACATACGGTGCAAAATGAGTGAATCTACACTTTAAAATATGTCTACATTCATCCGTATGTTGAGTCCCTTTAAAATGCCTAGAAAGACAATTATTTGGGAACGGAGGGAGTAGCTTGTATCGTCACTGTAGGATCCCTTCCTTGATCACCATGCTTGATACGATTCCTTGAGTGC
>NW_021236376.1:0-405 GCF_002162155.2 Triticum dicoccoides | reverse complement strand
AGACATCAAGCTGCCAACCGCAGATCCGTGGCCCCCCAAAACAACGCCCCCAAGGGGGTGGAACAACATCGAGGCATCGTTGTCGTCTGATCCAGAGATGGATATGAGGCTTTTGCCCGAGGCACACGATTAAGAGGGTAACATTAGCTTCCCGATGACGCCTTCAAGAAGGGAAACTGTTGGAAATATGCCCTAGAGGCAATAATAAAAGTGTTATTATTATATTTCTTTGTTCATGATAATAGTCTTTTATTCATGCTATAACTGTATTATCCGGAAATCATAATACACGTGTGAATACATAGACCAAAATATGTCCGTAGTGAGCCTCTAGTTGACTAGCTCGTTGTGATCAACAGATAGTCATGGTTTCCTGGCTATGGACATTGGATGTCGTTGATAACG
>NW_021236375.1:0-697 GCF_002162155.2 Triticum dicoccoides | reverse complement strand
CAACAACCCCGTTACTCGGGTTTGTGTTTCAGTCACTCACGCAACCCACTATAAGTGAATCATGCACGTATTGCAACACCCTACAGCGGGAATCCCTCACGCTGGCGCGACACGGAGGGCACCATAGGACAGCACCAATAATAAAACATACAACTCGTACCAATCTAGATCATCAATCAACTCAAGGACAAAAGATATCTACTCAAAACATCATAAGATGGCAACACATCATTGGAGCATAATATGTAGCATAAAGCATCATGTTCAAGTAGGGATTACAGCGGGGTGCAGGAGAGTGGACCGCGTAAAAGAGATGAGGATGGTGATGATGATGGTGATGTTGATGAAGACGATCACCGCGGCGATGATTCCCCTCCCGATGGCACTCCGGTGCCACCAAGAGAGAGGAGGAGAGGTTCTCCCCCTTGTGCTTCCTCCTCCATGGCTTTGCCCCTCTAGTCCTTGGCCTTCATGGTGATGATGGCCCCTCCGAGATCCTCCTCCATGGCCTCCGGTGAAGATGGCCCCCTCCGGCACCCTGCCGGAGAGGGCCTAGATTGATTTCTCGTGGCTACACAGGCTTGCGGCGGCGGAACTTCCGATCTAGGTTAATTCCCGAAAGTTTCAGTATTTATAGGAATTGTTGGTGTTGGTTTCACGTCAGGGGGGTCTCCGGGCCGTCCACGAGACAGGGGGG
>NW_021236374.1:0-1134 GCF_002162155.2 Triticum dicoccoides | reverse complement strand
ATCCAATTCCACTAGCATCACATTCAAGCTCAAAAGTCTTATTAAAATCAGGAAGTTGGAGTAAAGGAGCATGTGTCAACTTATCTTTCAATACCGTGAAGGCTTCTTCCTGTGCGGTACCCCAAAGAAAAGGCACATCTTTCTTTGTAAGCTCATTGAGAGGTGCAGCAATGGTGCTGAAATCTCTCACAAAACGCCTATAGAATCCAGCGAGGCCAAGAAAACTCCTCACTTGTGTGACCGTTTTGGGTTGCGGCCAACTCTCAATAGCTTCAATCTTGGCTTTATCAACTTCAATTCCCTATGGAGTAACAACATAGCCAAGAAAAGATACTCGGTCGGTGCAAAAGGTGCACTTCCCAAGGTTACCAAACAAACGTGCATCACGTAGAGCAATAAAAACAGCACGTAAATGTTCCAAATGTTCTTCCAAAGATCTGCTATAAATCAATATGTCATGAAAGTAAACTACCACAAATCGTCCAATGAAAGCACGTAAAACTTCGTTCATTAATCTCATGAAAGTACTAGGTGCATTAGTTAACCCAAAAGGCATGACTAACCACTCATATAATCCAAACTTAGTTTTGAATGCTGTTTTCCATTCATCTCCCAATTTCATACGAATTTGATGGTATCCACTACGTAAATCAACTTTGGAGAAAATTGTAGAGCCACTCAATTCATCAAGCATATCATCTAGCCTAGGAATAGGATGACGATAACGAATAGTAATATTATTAATGCCTCTACAATCAACACACATACGTGGTGTACCATCCTTTTTCGGCACTAGAATAATAGGAACAGCACAAGGACTAAGGGATTCGCGTATATAACCTTTGTCGAGAAGCTCTTGTACTTGACGCATAATCTCCTTCGTCTCCTCTGGATTGGTACGGTATGGTGCACGGTTTGGCAGTGAAGCACCGGGAATTAAGTCAATCTGATGCTCAATCCCTCGAATAGGCGGTAATCCCGATGGCACGTCTTGTGGAAAGACGTCAGCGAACTCCTGCAAAATGTTAGTGACAGCAGGAGGCAAAGAGGAAGGCACGTCCTCGAATGAAAATAATGCCTCTTTGCACACAAAAGCATAGCAAACAGATTTGCTGAAATCTAGCTCATCAATAT
>NW_021236373.1:0-450 GCF_002162155.2 Triticum dicoccoides | reverse complement strand
TATCTTGTAAATGAGAGCCTTATTCTGAAATGTGAGGGGTTTAGGCGCTCGGGGGCACCGGGACTGTCGGGGAACGTAGCATGCAATTTTAAAAAAATTCCTATGCTCACGCAAGATCTATCTAGGAGATGCATAGCAACGAGAGGGGGAGAGTGTGTCCACGTACCCTCGTAGACCGAAAGCGGAAGCATTTGACAACGCGGTTGATGTAGTCGAACTTATTCTCGTTCCGACCGATCAAGTACCGAATGTACGACACCTCCGAGTTCTGCACACGTTCAGCTCGATCACGTCCCTCGAACTCTTGATCGAGCAAAGTGTCGAGGGAGAGTTCCGTCAATACGACAACGTGGTGACGGTGATGATGAAGTGATCCATGTAGGGCTTCGCCTAAGCACTACGTGAATATGACCGGAGGCGTAAACTGTGGAGGGGGGCGCCGCACACGGC
>NW_021236372.1:0-465 GCF_002162155.2 Triticum dicoccoides | reverse complement strand
GCCTGTCATGGAGAGAGGGGAAGGTAGCACGAGTGAAAAGCGATGCACATTATTCATTATAGTAATGCTCTCCTTGATCCGACGGCCAGGATCGCTCCATCAGGAGATCCGACGGATAGGATGCGTCCGAGAGCGCGATCCGATGGCTGCGAGGGCACATGCCTGAGGAGGCTTCATTTTATTTCAGACTCTAACAATGGGATGCTCTTAGGCCAACTCCACCGCGCGACCCCATCCTGTCCGCGCGCGTCCGTTTGGGGTAAAACGGACGAGCCAGACGGCCCAGCGCGCGGGGGCAAACGGACTTTTGTCCGTTTTGTGTCCGCTTTCGACCCATCCCCGGCCCAAGTTTGCGCCGCTTTTGGGGTGCAACAGACACCACGCGGACGCGCGGGCCGTCTGCGCGTGTCCTCCCCTGGCCCGCCCGTCGGTGGCACAGGGCGGGCCTTTTTCTATCCGCCCCCC
>NW_021236371.1:0-677 GCF_002162155.2 Triticum dicoccoides | reverse complement strand
GGCCGCCGCGTGAGGTGGGCTGCGGGGTGCGCGCGGGTGTGAGAGGAGAGGTCAGGGGCGAAGGGAGAGCAACGGCAGGGGACGGCCAAGGGGCGGCCACGGCGGGGCTCGCGCGGTCGCGGGCGAGGGAGAGAGAGGAGTGGGGCGCATGCTCACATCGAGGAGTAGGGACGGGGCAGCAGGACTCGTGGGGGAGGACGGGGACGTCGTCGGCGTGGGAGCAGACCGGTGGGGGAGTCCGGCGAGGCGGCGCGTGCTCCGGTGAGGTGGTCCGGCGAGGAGGAGGATGGGGACGCGCGACGAGGTGGCGGTGATGACGGGCGGCGCCGGCGAGGCGACGGGTGGATGACGACCCGAGGCAGGGGCGCGGCGTCGAGGCTGCTGGGCGTTCCGGGCGTCGATGACCGGGCGGCGCCGTTGCGGTGGCACCGGCGTTGGGGCGCCGTGGGGCGTGGTCGACGCGACAGGGAGATGGGGACGGGGCGCCGTGCCCCAATCCAATCGGGCAGAGGAGGGGAAGGAGCAAGGGGAGCGGGGGTCTCGTCCCGATCCAGATTGGATCGAGGTGGGGGAGTTTTTGCCTCGATCCCGATTGGATCGGGAGGGGAGAGGGAGTGGCGTCGTGGGGGGGAGTGGGAGTGGTTGCCCTAGGGTTTCGGCCGACGGGGAGGATATGG
>NW_021236370.1:0-1044 GCF_002162155.2 Triticum dicoccoides | reverse complement strand
CGGCCGGGCATGACCCAGGAAAGTGTGTCCGGCCAAATGGGATCGAGCGTGTTGGGCTATGTGGTGCACCCCTGCAGGGAAGTTTAATCTATTCGAATAGCCGTGATCTTCGGTAACAGGACGACTTGGAGTTGTACCTTGACCTTATGACAACTAGAACCGGATACTTAATAAAACACACCCTTCCAAGTGCCAGATACAACCGGTGGTCGCTCTACCTCAGGGAAATGAGGAGGGGATCGCCGGGTAGGATTATGCTATGAGATGCTATTTGGAGATGCTACTTGGAGGACTTCGACCTACCCTCTTATGCCTGTTGCAAGACGAAGGTGACCCGAAGCATAGTCTTCGATAAGACTAGCTATCCCCCTCTTATTCTGGCATTCTGCAGTTCAGTCCACTGATATGTCCCTTTACACATATACCCATGCATATGTAGTGTAGTTCCTTGCTTGCGAGTACTTTGGATGAGTACTCACGGTTGCTTTCTCCCCCTTTTCTCCCCTTTTCCTTTCTTTCTGGTTGTCGCAACCAGAGGCTGGAGTCCAGGAGCCAGACGCCACCGTCGACGACGACCCCTACTTCACTGGAGGCGCCTACTACTACGTGCTGCCCGCTGACGACGACCTGGAGTAGTTTAGGAGGATCCCAGGCAGGAGGCCTGCGCCTCTTTCGATCTGTATCCTAGTTTGTGCTAGCCTTCTTAAGGCAACTTGTTTAACTTATGTCTGTACTCAGATATTGTTGCTTCCGCTGACTCGTCTATGATCGAGCACTTGTATTCGAGCCCTCGAGGCCCCTGGCTTGTATTATGATGCTTGTATGACTTATTTTATTTGTAGAGTTGTGTTGTGATATCTTCCCGTGAGTCCCTGATCTTGATCGTACACATTTGCGTGCATGATTAGTGTACGATTGAATCGGGGGCGTCACAAGTTGGTATCAGAGCCGACTGCCTGTAGGAATCCCCCTTCCACACTCCTTGGCCGAAGTCGAGTCTAGACATTACAAAAACTTTTACTAACTTGGCTGTGTGCCTTACGG
>NW_021236369.1:0-996 GCF_002162155.2 Triticum dicoccoides | reverse complement strand
TCAATCCCTGATTGGCACTACTAGGAAAAGGCCTACTAATGGCGCACCAGTTTTGCCTACTAATGGCGCATCACTGGTGCGCCATTAGTATCTGGTATACTAATGGTGCATCACGCAGTGCGCCATTAGTATATAACACCATGCGCCATTAGTATGCCTCCCAGGGGCCATATTTAACCATGTGCTTTGGCACACTAATGGCGCACTTCGGATGGATGTGCCATTAGTATACTTGGAATACTAATGCCGCACTGTTTGGTGATGCGCCATTAGTATACTTTGGCATACTAATGGCGCACTCCGTAGTGATGCGCCATTAGTATCATTTGGCATACTAATGGCGCACTCTGTAGTGATGCGCCATTAGTATGAATATTAGGTTTTATTTTTTTACTTTTCTGATTTTTGCACAGGTTACAAAATATATTATTTGACAGACTATAGACAGTAGCACACAACAACAACAGATTCATCGAATACAATAGAAGATTAGTCTCCGAATATAATTCATCATATTAGTCTCCGAATTCAAAAGACCAAACAAAGAAAAAACATTACTAGTCTCGAGATCGCGAGTATCGAGTTTGTCTTCACATTACAAGTCGATATCGATCATCTAAACTACCATCATATAGAAGAGAGCTGCGGTCATCACGATGAGCATCATCGCGATGAAACTGGTCTTCATTCAGTTCCTCCAACGCTCCCTCCTCTCTCCGCTAGATAGCGGGTGTATCTAGATTCCGCCTCCGCCCTAGTGGTGTACCCTTTGTAACTGTTACCGCTGAAACGATGCACCTGTCTCCGACACTCCTCCCAGTCGTCGTAGACACCGGGAACCTTACCCTTGTACACGACATACGACGGCATCTCTATGCACAAGCCAAACAACAGACAATACATACATAAGCAATATATAAGTATGCAACAAAAGGATCGGAAGAGAAAAGCAAGACATTAATAGCACGATTCATGGTCCTACTAATAAATAGCATC
>NW_021236368.1:0-1682 GCF_002162155.2 Triticum dicoccoides | reverse complement strand
ACATTAAATTTGTTTTCTAGCCATTTCCGGTGCACAATTTAAAATTAAACTACATGCACATGCTCCGGTGCACCAACATGGGTTGTAAAATGATATATGTGTCCATGGGTTTATGCTTATTTCCCATGGAAGAAATGGGGATGAATTTTGAACACCATGGCACCGTGGCTCTCGACAAACATTGAGGTACATGGTTTTAAAATTCTAGTAAATCAAAAACTCGTCTGAACTTCAAGAAACTTGACATGATATCATGTAACGGCATCGACATGCCGTGGTAGAAATATTGTCCCATTTGGGGCAGGTTTGGGTATAAGCTTCTCGCAAACCAGAACTTCTCTCATAACAAGCCTAATGATTTCGGTAGGGAACGTGCCACCTTGGGGGACAAAACGATATCTGTTGCCTCTTCTTACTTTCAATTTTTTTCTCGTGTCAATTAGAACAACAAGATTGTTGTGTCAATTTTTGGGATATTTCGGGGTTTGCTTTGACATTTTTATACATTAACTTAGTTTTCTATGCATTCATGTGCATAATTCAAATTTGAACTACATGGACATGCTTCAGTGCATATAAACGGGTTGAAAAATCAAATATGTGTCCTTGGTTGCAACCTTAGGTCCCATGCAAGAAATTCGAATGAATGTCAAACACCTTTGCCACCGTCGCTCGCGTTCTAACATTGATATACATGGTTTTAAAATTCTAGTAAATCAAAAACTCGTCCGAAATTTATGAAACTTGACATGCTATCATGGAACAACATGTTGGGACAGGTTGGGGCATAAGCTTCTCACAAAACAGAGCTTCTCGCAACAAGCCTCATGGTTACGGTAGGCAACGTTTGACCTTTCTAGACGAAACGATATCCATTGCCTGTTCTTAATTTCAATTTTTTCTCTAGTGTCAGCATAGAACACCAGAAGTGTTGTGGTAAATTTTGGAATTTTTTGGGGTTTGTTTGGACATTTTTATACATTAATTAAATTTTTAATGCATTTATGTGCATAATTCAAATTTGAACTAGAGGAACATGCTCTAATGCATATAAATTGGTTGAAAATTCAAATATGTGTCCTTGGTTGCATGCTTGGGTCCCATGCAAGAAATAGGAATGAATGTCAAACACCCTGCCACCGTCAATCGGCTACAAACATTCATGAAACTTAGCATGCTATCATGGAGCAGCATCAATATGCCGTGGTAATTTTTTTGTCCCATTTGGGGCAGATTTGGGTATTAGCTTCTCACAAACCATAGCTCCTCACAATAGGCCTGATGGTTTCGACAGGGAACGTGCCACCTTTGGGGATGAAACGATATCCATTGCCTCTTCTTGCTTTAAAAAGTTTTCTAGTCTCAACGTAGAACAACAGGAGTGTTGTGTTAAATTTTGGAATTTTTCAGGGTTCGTTTGGATATTTTTATACATTAACTGGGTTTTCTATGCATTTTATGTGCATAATTCAAATTTGAACTACATGCACATGCTCCAGTGCATATAAATTGGTTGAAAATCAAATCTGTGTCCTTGGGTGCATGCTTAGATCCCATGCAAGAAATGAGAATGAATTTCAAACACCAGAGCACTCCTTGACTGAACGGGAGGCGTGTGAGCGCTGTCCGGTGCGCAGGCTGACCGAGAGGCGTGCAAGCTGTCCTACAATGTGTAGGCTCAC
>NW_021236367.1:0-2820 GCF_002162155.2 Triticum dicoccoides | reverse complement strand
CTCGGGATTTGCCACACCAGGAAGGAGTCAATGTTCCTACAAAACATAGGCCTTTTGTATGTCATTATTCATTTTATTAGGTCTAGAATTGATTTACTAGGTTTAATCATAGGAAACATGGCTAGCAACGATGAAGGACAGGGTTGAAACGAATCGGATGCGGATGCGGCTCAAATGAGTTAGGGTTCATGTAAGGGTATCGAAACAAATCAAATTTCTAAGATGAGTCATAAAACGAGTAAAATTTGACCACTTATTTCACTTTCTAGTTGGATAATTGGAATATCGGCTACCTCTTTCCACCCCTAGGATTATCAAATTAGATGGTAATTAGGGTAGTAGTTCCTAGGTACTAATTAGTTAGTAAGAACTTGTTGCTATTTTTATTTATAGTAAGTTTATTTTTAGTAAGAACTAGTTGAATTAATAGAACTAGTTAGTAAGAACTTGCTGCTATTTTTTAGTTAAAGCATTTTTTCTCGCATCGACGTGGACGATGCCTCTCCCGCATCCTCGTCGTCGAGTCGGTGGAGGACGACACCTGCTTGACCAGATGGGCCATGTCCGGGACTAGGCTCCGCCGGGGTGGTACTGGGAGGCGCTACCTACCGGGGGCGCTGGTTGGTGAGGAGCCAGCCTGTCGTTGACCCGAACCTTCTTTGGTGGCGGTCGCGTGGGCCACTGACGGTCCAGAGGCTCGAGGACTCCGTGGAGGTGGTGCGTCACCGTGTCAGTGAGGAGGACGTGCACGTCCGTCGCTACTTGTTTGCGTTGGAGGACAGGTTCTCTAATACCTAGCAGGTTCTCCAGGGATCTCACTGGAGCTATGATCCCGTGATGGTTCCTTCTCTGTGGGTGTCCACCGCCCGCGCCGATACCTGTCGTGTGCTAGGGTTTTAGTTGTATTAGTGATGTTATATGTATGACACTATTTGGGATGTATTAGTGATAATATTCGACGATGTACGGACGCATGAGATGATTTACTTTTGCTTATTGAATGCATGCTAATTTGAGTCCTATAAGATATTTTGAAATGTATATCCTGTGTTGCTCAATATCCATGTGGCCGGTCATGTTTGCAGGTTACACCTCCGAGTGGCCTATGTTTTGCTGGAGTGTTGATTCATTTCTGTTCCAGAAAATTTCAGGCGCTCGATATGTCCTATTTTAGCAAAGGTCATGTCGGATTTTTCCGTGAATTTTGGCATGACTTGTGCCAGAATATATAGGAAATATCGAGTGCCCCAGATTTGTATGTTGAGTATCCTTGTAGTTGTCTTCGGTCGATTTTCAATTAATGTTTTAACTATGAACATAGGAAATGTCTGATGACGAAAAGGATTTCGGTATTTACAAATATGGCGAAGATGAGCGCGGCCTGTGCGACGGAATCTTCCTAGATGATGATAGGCGCTTCAGCATCAAGTTGGACGAGAACTTCGAAGTGGATACAGTAAGTCACAACGACAAGTTTTTTTTCGTAATTAAGCATGACACCTGCTTCATTTGGTTCAACTTATTTTTTTTTTACCATTGTACTAGCGTATCCCCTGCCATGCAAGAGTTTTTGTATTGGATAAGATAGGTTTCAGTCATACTATGGAGGTAAAGAAAGTTTACTTGAAGACCGAACATAGTTATATTTTCCAGGCAAAATTATACAATTCAGACGACTACACCTATTTTGGATGCAAAACATGGCGAGCACTATGCAAGACTTATGCATTTGAGCCTGATATGGTTATCACCTTTGATATTCGTCCGGAAGATGATATTGAAGGTAATACCGACATCTGGGTCGATGTGCAGACACCTACAGTTATACCATTATGTAAGTTTATCAACCATATTTATGTCTTTGATATTGTTTATTCAAAAATAGTTGACAACTAATTTGTATTGCCAACTTATTTTAGTGCAAGCAAACATGTCCAGGGCTTGGTAGACAGGACCTACTACTGTCCCGAGGCTGAACTCAACTGCGAGGAGCTAAGTCATTATGTTTCATGGCTTGAGGATCTTGATACTGTCAAGACAAATTTTCTTCCTGCATTTAGAAATGTTCGTACTGAAAACGTGCGACCAATAGTGTTCGTAATGAACTACGGTCACATCTATTTAGGAAGGATGGTAAGATTTTTACTATTTGTCCTCAGTGCATCTTTTCCATACATTATTTTTGAAGCTAAACTTCATTGCTAAGTATGTTACCATACGATGTTCTTCAACAGGGACTCCCGATGAATGTTGTGCCTTATGGGATCGAGACAAAAGGTACCATGAGTATTATTAGCTTACGGCCAAGATATCCTACAGATTACTTTAGTGCATTCAAGATTAGCGACGGATGCTTAATAGTGCAAGACTGGACCAAATATATGATGGGGGAGCGCAGAGAAGTACTAGGGGGTAGCAAACAGATGCGCTACCCACGATTAGGAGACATGTTCATCTGCATGCTCCAACTTGATCAAGGAGGAGAGCTACACAAGTTTTATGTTATTTTACCTAAGAGAGAGCAGCAGGAGTGATTAGCTAGCTAGAAATGAGTTTGAGGATGATGATGTGCTACACTATTACTATGCTGATAAAATAGCTAGTGTTGGTGGTAATGACTATGATGATGATTATTAGCTAGTGTTAGTGGTGATTAAATAAATACTGTTGGTGGTAGTGACTATGATGATTATTAAATAGCTTGAGCTGGCGGATTAGATTCAAGTGGAGGCAACATGTGGTGCACATCGAAAGTACTACTAGTCCAAACTAGATCAAGTTTGGATTAGTAGTATACTTTTGACATGCACCACATATTGC
>NW_021236366.1:0-1400 GCF_002162155.2 Triticum dicoccoides | reverse complement strand
ACGGTAGTAAATAAGGTGATCCCTCATACTAATTTCAAGAAGTGTTCCCCCTAACTGTGCACCGTTGCGACAGTTCGCTGTTTCAAAACACCACGTGATGATCGGGTGTTTTATTCAGACGTTCACATACAACGGGTGTAAGACAGATTTACACATGCAAACACTTAGGTTGACTTGACGAGCCTAGCATGTACAGACATGGCCTCGGAACACGGAAGACCGAAAGGTCGAGCATGAGTCGTATAGAAGATACGATCAACATGAAGATGTTCACCGATGTTGACTAGTCCGTCTCACGTGATGATCGGACACGGTCTAGTTTAACTCGGATCATGTAATACTTAGATGACTAGAGGGATGTCTAATCTAAGTGGGAGTTCACTAATAATTTGATTGGTTGAACTTAATTATCATGAACTTAGTCTAAATATTTTACAATATGTCTTGTAGATTAAATGGCCAACGTAGTCCTCAACTTCAATGCGTTCCTAAAGAAAACCAAGCTGAAAGACGATGGCAGCAACTATACGGACTGGGTCCGGAACCTGAGGATCATCCTCATAGCTGCCAAGAAAGATTATGTCCTACAAGCACCGCTTGGTGACGCACCCGTTCTCCCTGCAGAACAAGATGTTATGAACGCTTGGCAGGCACGTTTCGATGACTACTCCCTCGTTCAGTGCGGCATGCTTTACAGCCTAGAGCCGGGGCTCCAAAAGCGTTTTGAGAGACATGGAGCATATGAGATGTTCGAAGAGCTGAAAATGGTTTTCCAAGCTCATGCCCGGGTCGAGAGATATGAAGTCTCCGACAAATTCTTCAGCTGTAAGATGGAGGAAAACAGTTCTGTCAGTGAGCACATACTCACTATGTCTGGGTTGCATAACCGCTTGACTCAGCTGGGAGTTAATCTCCCAGATGATGCGGTCAATGACAGAATCCTCCAGTCGCTTCCACCAAGCTACAAGAGCTTTGTGATGAACTTCAATATGCAGGGGATGGAAAAGACCATTCCTGAAGTATTTGCTATGCTGAAATCAGCAGAGGTAGAAGTCAGAAAGGAACATCAAGTGTTGATGGTCAATAAAACCACTAAGTTCAAGAAAGGCAAGGGTAAAAAGAACTTCAAGAAGGACGGCAAGGAGGTTGCCGCGCCCGGCAAGCAAGCTGCCGGGAAGAAGCCAAAGAATGGACCCAAGCCCGAGACTGAGTGCTTTTATTGCAAGGGAAGCGGTCACTGGAAGCGGAACTGCCCTAAGTACTTAGCGGATAAGAAGGCCGGCAAAATGAAAGGTATATGTGATATACATGTAATTGATGTGTACCTTACTAGTGCCCGTAGTGGCTCCTGGGTATTTGATACCGGTGCAGTTGCTCACATTTGTAACTCAAAGCAGGGG
>NW_021236365.1:0-3046 GCF_002162155.2 Triticum dicoccoides | reverse complement strand
GTCGACTGTCCGGACGCGGAAGCCCTTGCGGCTTTCAGACACGGCGTCCAGGACGAATGGCTTGCACGCTACCTCAGCCAAGAAGGACCTAAATCCATGACAGCCCTCACTGCTCTGATGATCCGCTTTTGCATGGGAGAAGACAGCTAGCTCGCTCGTAGAAGCAATAGAGCTAGCAACCAGGGCACCTCCGAAATCCGAGACGGCAACGGCAAGCCACGAGGAAGCAAAAGCAACAGTCGCAATGACAATGAAAGATCAAGCGGCACAGCGGTCAACAACAGATTCAGCAACCCCAAGCCCGGCCAGCGGAAGAAGCCATTCAAGGCGAATCGAGACGAACCATCCAACCTGGACAGGATATTGGGCCGACCATGCCAGATTCATGGCCACCCCGATAAACCAGCTAATCATACCAAGAGAAACTGCTGGGCCTTTAAACAGGCCGGCAAGCTCAACGCCGAACATAGGGGGAGGTGGCCGCCAAACGATAGGGATGACGGAAAGGTTCACCAACGAAACACCGGGGGTCAGAAGCAACCTCCACCCGAGGATCATCTACTCCTAGAACGGAAATAGCAACCCGGCTTCCGTCGCCCACTCCACACACCTACAGAATTTGTATCGCGCATACATCATTACGCACTCAAGACACCATGGGCATTGGCGGAAGCACAATATGGAGAAGCCTGCAAGCACTCTAGTAACTTTCTTTTATTACTTATTTTTTATTCTCTTCCTTCGCTATCCTTTAAAAATAGGTGACGAACAGGATAAACATCTGAAACTGGCTCTATCGGAGTCCGGATCCGTACACTCACCCAAGGGGCTACTTCCATCAAGGATTCCCCCCACCGAGGACTGGCGGCGCAGACGTGCGACAGGAGGTCCAAAATATATTTTTGTAGACCGCACTCCCTATTTCTTGAGCCTGTACTATGCCTGTTCCTCCGCCTCCAACCCCGAGCATGTCAAATAGCCGGGCGGATGGCTTATATATATATAGAATAGCACTATTCTAATCCTAGAATTAGAATAACTATTTGGATCACGATCACCATATATAGGGCCGATTAGGTGTTCCCGAACTCCCGAACGGTGGGAAAGAAAAAAAACAGCGCCCCCACTGTCCCCGCACCCCATCTCTTCCACACCCCGTCCCGAACTCCACCATCCCACCTTCCCGCCGCCGGGATCCAGCCAACAGCGAGTAGGCGACCACCACCAACCCACCTCCCCCACTGCCGGGATCCAGCCACGAATCCACCGCCCCACCGTCGGGATCCATCTGCCAATCCACCTCCCTGCCGCCGGGATCCTGCCGCTGCACAACCACCACCAACCCAACCTCCCATCGCCAGGATCCTGCCGTTGCGCGATAGCCACCAACTCACCTCCCGCGTCGCCGGAATTTGCCCCTCAGCGGCCTTCCTCCTCTGCTGCCGCGACCTTCCACCTCGGCCATTGTGGCCTTCTTCCCTCACGTGCCTCCCCAGATCGGCGACGGGATGCACGTTCCCCCACCAGTGACCCTCCCCCTGAGTTCACTCTCTTCCTTCCATCACCGGCCTGAGAGCTACCCACGCCACCCCGCGCTGCCACCTTTCTCCTCCCGGTCGACCTCCCGGATCCGGCACTCTTGTACAGAGAAGTGCCACCGCACACCACATTAGTCAGCATTAGCGCCCCTCTTCCTCCATGTTGTTGCTGCCCTCTTCCTCCATGCTGCTGCTGCCTTCGACTCTGCCCCTGCACTCCATAGCCTCCGCATTAAGCTGCCCTCTCCTTCAACTGGCAGTGCACACAAGCTGTTTGTGTATATGCCTCAAACAAAAAAGTGTGTTTTCTTTGTAAGATTCTACCTTGGCTCAGTGCATTCTCTCTCTTTGTTTACAGGAGAAGTTCATATACAGCGACAACAACAAAGTTCATGTTGTCAGAAAAATGAAGTCCATGTATATGGAAGATGATGATTGTTGTATGTATGTAGGGGAACACAAAAACACTTGTGGCTGACAAATTTTTCTGGTTTATGCACTTCCTAGTGTTTAGATGTTACTCCCCTAAAAATGAAAATATTAGATTGTTGTGTATTACTTTTGGTTTCTTGTAGCTGATCAGCTGAGTGAAGCATCTTAGAAGTTACTTTTAGTGTATACTTTCAAGCAAAGCATGATAAGTTCCATTAGTTACTCCTTGTTGGAATGCTTAGATATACGTGATTGGATGTTCTAAATTCTGATTGTTATCGGCCTACTTGTTCTCCAAGTATTGATCTCCTTCATTTCTTGTACCCATTTTGCAGTTCATGGACAAAATAATGCAGTGTCATGGACTCATCTTCTATAGCACATAAGTAGGTGTGCATGCCAGATTGGTTCCTTCCACTACCTAGCTGATGTTGTTTGTACCCAGACTACCCACAGTGCCTGATGAAGCTTCAAGACCGCAAATAGACAAGCCCACGGAGAAACAACATCCTTGTGTATCTTGAGCTGCTGCATCACTTGATGGAACGAGATATGGTGTCGGGAACACAGCAGGATTAGCAAGTAATTTCGAGAGTAATCTTGTATGCGCCCTGGGCTCAGTTTGCACCGCGATAAATTGTTTTCAACATGTAATACATTTTTTCGCCGCATGCCAGGTGAGATGGCGAACTGGGTGTGCTTTCTGTGTTTGCGTTGTGTGGGACCATGGGAGAGTGATTTTTCTTCAGAAGGTTCAGAGTTCTATTGTGTTAAGGCGAACTCAGCTTATCGTACAGTCTTGTTCAAACCGTGATTTTTCTTCAGAAGGTTCAGAGTTCTA
Source organism: Triticum dicoccoides (assembly GCF_002162155.2). Lineage (NCBI taxonomy): Eukaryota > Viridiplantae > Streptophyta > Magnoliopsida > Poales > Poaceae > Triticum > Triticum dicoccoides. The sequence continues at coordinate 235 of NW_021236365.1, read as the reverse complement.
TTGGGTTAGAAACATGTACAATTTGTCAGGTTGTTTCAGGTCGTCTAAATCTGGAGTTCTAGAATGTATGATCTACTGGGTTGCCTGCGCCGGTCGTCGAAGCCTACCGAGGTGGTGCCCCACTGCTGCCAGCGTCTCACTGCACCACTCCTCCACACCACAAGGACGACCAAGATATCAGGTTGTTGTTGTTGCTCTTCTACTACATCTTCAGGTTCAGAAAAGGCAACAACAA
>NW_021236364.1:0-2109 GCF_002162155.2 Triticum dicoccoides | reverse complement strand
TTTAGATTTTCCATTTTTCGGCATTTGGCTTCACATTTGCTCCAGGAAGTTTTGAACTGGATGCGATTGGAATGACATTTCTTTCTTTGTTTGCTCTAATCTTGCAATTTTAAGGCAAAGTCATGTATCCACAGAAGTGTTGTCTCAGATATTTGTGACTTAAAGTTTGAAATTTCATTGGTTGATGAGTCCTGCAATATGCCTGATTCTTTGATCAGTTCTATGGAGATGGCATAGAAACTGGCCGAGTTTCATTTTCTGGATCATTCTTCTACCTGTTCAAGAACACGCAATGTTTTTCTTGTGTCTAGTATACCCTGATATGCTTTTAACTAAGGAAAATTATAATTGACAAGGTGATTGAAACAATGTTACAAGGTTGAACTAGGAATATCTCCTTTCATACTCGTCAATAATTAAAATTTTCCCGACTTTCGGTAAAGTGTGCCATTGAGTGGCTTCTTTCATCCTTGCTGGTTATTATTAATATGTCCCAGATGACACGAAGATGTGCCATTGGGGAGCGGAGAACATGAGACAATGAAGAGAGGTATTGGACGAGGGTCATGAAAAAAAAATAGAACAGATAGGAACCTTGAGAAAAATTCGACACTTTTTACATCCATTCATCAGATTTGATTTTGTTGGATGGCTATGGTAGAATAGTGTTCTTTGAATGTATGGTCATTTGTAGCGAATATGGACACTCCTACCTCTTTGACGATATCACAAATGACAGCGAGTTTCTAACATGGACAGCATAAAAGCATTACTTTTGCCCCCAGAAAACCATTGAATAGTTTTGTTGTAAAGTTTTGTGACCATATTACCAGAAAAATAATCCCAAATGACCCAGCAGGCACAGAGTGCGGCCGCGCACTTTCCGCTAGTTCTCAATAGGATGCTATGAAACAGAGAAAACATACCGCTTCCATAAATCAAATAACATAAGAGATGGTAAACATATCTGCCAAGCACTATATATTATCAAAAGTGGACAGCAAATTGATGCTGAACATGGTCGACAATGCGATATGAACCAGAGCATTCATATAAGGGATGGGAATTACCTTGGAGAAGCTCTTCCTTCAGATGTTGCTTACTCTTCTGAAGCTATATGATGGGAGGAGAGACCCATCGGCGTACTAGCTCACGGTCCGTACGCATGCTGTCTTGCAACCTGGAGCTTGGAGCGGAGGAGAGGCTAGCTGTGATGGAGCAGCGCCGTCCGCTGTGGTCGCACACCGGGCAGCACGAGCCCGTAGGGTTGCCGACGGCGCCGCAGCTGCTGCTGCCTATCTGTGTCCGCTTGGTGACTTGTCTTGTGTGAGTGTGAGATGCGAGCCAGAACTTGGTGTAAGCTGTGCAATATGTAAGTAGTGCTGCACTAGGTGGAGTTGGAACAATGAATCGGTAATATGCTCCCCTTGAGGTGTCTGTTTTGATCCGGCCCGTAGCAGGAATCCAGCAGTGTGGCTAGAAAGAAAAATTTCCAAAACAAAGTTGCAGAAATTTCCAAAAGCTTGCAGAAAAATATGCCAGCGCACGCATGACCAAGGCGACCAATCTGAAGAGAACCACGGGTCGGGGGTGGGCAGATATTCTTTGGTGTCAGTAGGTTCCACCATTTATTCGCTATATGGAGTAAAGTGAGCAATGACCACACCAGTTTCATGTGTAGCAGAGCTAAGGCAGGCGTTCTCTTGCCCAGGCCCGCTCATCCCATTATATATGGTTGTTCCGCCCCACGGACTCATGATACGCATTTTTCTTTTCTTTTAAAAAGGATGGTGAATATGCCTGGCCTCGCATCAGTCGATGCGCATACTCCCATTGTTCCAAAATCAGTGACGTACTTTTTGTTCAAATAAGTTTATTTGAACTAAAAACATTTCACTTAAATGGAGGAAGTGATTTTTTAGTGCTTTATCACATAGCTCATAAGTATCTAAAGAAATCTAAAGTGCAATGCCAAAAAGTCATACGAGTGAAACAAAGAAAAATTACAACTGATTAATAAGAGGTAATATGAAGCCTCATCCATCACATATCCTATTATCAGGTTGACATCTAAATTGGACGAATAAATCCCAGCAACCATCTCTGATC
>NW_021236363.1:0-1027 GCF_002162155.2 Triticum dicoccoides | reverse complement strand
ATAACTATTTGAATTTGGGCATTTAAAATTATATAAAATATTTAAATGCTCAAATATCTCCAAACTAAAATGTTTCATGTTGGAAATAATCCAACTATGGACCAGGAGTAGTTTGGTGATTTTTGGAGTTGCCTAGGTATTTTATTTAATTCAACAAAGTTGCAGTTATATTAAATAAAAACAGAAAACAGAAAAGAAAGGGGAAGACTTACCTGTGCGGCCCAGCCAGCTGGCCGGCCCAGCCAGCAACCGACCCAGCCCAGCACTGTAGCTCCCCGTCGTCTTCCTCCCCTCGCCCCGAAGCTGCTGCGTGCTCGCGCGCGCGCGGCCGCGCGGCCACCTCCTGCTTGCCGACGCCCTCCTGGCCGCGTGGACGACGCCCGCAGCCCGTCCCAATCCCCCCTGCTCTCTCTCACTCTCCCCGGCTCTCTCCTTCCTCTCCCTCACTCTCTCTCTCTCTCACGGCCGAAGCTCACCGTCGCCGCCGTTCGCCTTAGCCACCGTCTCCGACCACCCCTCGCTTCCCCGACCAGCTCAGAAGCTCCGCCTCGACTCCTTCTTCCTCCCCACCGCTCCACGGGTCCCCGGAAGCCCTGCATCGCCGCCACGTCACCGTTCCCCTCTTTGGACTCCGACCACCGTCGCCGTCAAATTCGTCGTCTCCGACGCGTCCCCGAGCCCGCTTCGACGCCCACTGCAACCGCGGTGAGCTACGCCACCGTTTCCCCCTTCTCCCCTGCTCTCTCCCGACCCCTAGGCCCTAGCCCCACCGCGGCCGAAAGCTTCACGCCGCCGGCGATGTCGCCGTCGTGGCCACGATCGCCGTAGCGCCCAACCGAGCACGCCATCGTGCTCCACATCTCACTAGGAGCACGTAGCACGCTCCAACACCCCCCCTAACACCCTGCAACACCGTTCCCGTGCACGACCGAACCCCGGCCGCCGCAGCCGAGCTCGCCGCCGTCGACTCCGGCCACCCCGACCCCAACGGACTCCGCCAAGAGCCGCGGGTCGTCCTCAGCTTCAC
>NW_021236362.1:0-1134 GCF_002162155.2 Triticum dicoccoides | reverse complement strand
ATCCCCATGCGAGACAGAAGCTCAAGAATATATTTTTCCTGATTTAACACAATACCATCTTGAGTTTTCTTGACTTCAATACCCAAGAAGAAATGCAAATCACCTAGGTCCTTCAAGGCAAACTCTGAGCTCAAATCATGCAAAAGAGCATTAGTAGCATTTTGTGAAGAACTTGCAACTATGATATCATCAACATATATAAGCACAAAAATGACTACTCCTGCCTTGTTATAAATAAACAAGGATGTGTCAGCCTTGGAAGCAACAAAGCCAAGATATTTTAACTGTGAGCTCAATCTGGAATACCATGCTCTGGGTGCTTGCTTTAGACCATAGAGTGCTTTATCAAGCTTGCAGACATACTGTGGCAATTTCTTACTCTCATACCCAGGTGGTTGTCTCATAAACACTTCCTCTTCCAGAACACCGTGCAGAAACGCATTCTGTACATCTAGCTGCCTTAAACTCCATCCTCTGGATATATCAATGGCTAACACAAGTCTGATAGTTGCAGCTTTCACAACGGGACTAAAGGTGTCCTCATAGTCAATGCCATAACGTTGCTTAAAGCCCTTTGCAACTAGACGTGCCTTATATCTGTCAATGGAGCCATCTGCCTTTTTCTTAATTATATACACCCATTTGCAATCAATAATATTTTTACCTCTCTGATTTGGTACAAGATGCCAAGTCTTATTCCTCATGAGCGCAGAATACTCCTCATCCATTGCCTTTTTCCATTTAGGATCATCAAGTGCATTCTTCAACGATGTTGGTTCTCCTGAAATACACAACATTCCATATGGTATAGTTCCATCTTTCCTAATTTTAGGATTCCGTATACCTTTCTGTAGCCGGGTCATAACACGTGAAGAAACCTCTCGTTGCACCGCTGGTATACTTGCCACAAAAGATCCAGGAGAATCTGCTGATGCAGTGGACTGATTTGTCGTCATATGCGCAGGGGATCCTGTGGCTTCTGGTGTGGCTGCCCCTCCTGCAGGCACTGGCGCAGAGGATCCGCCACCCGACCGCGACTGGAGGCGCGCGTGGTGCGGGGAGGATCTGGTCCCGCCGCTGGTCCCGCCTGACGCTGGCGCGCGGGGCGAGGGGGATTCGGCCCCGCTGCTGGTC
>NW_021236361.1:0-1278 GCF_002162155.2 Triticum dicoccoides | reverse complement strand
ATAAAAACAAGAAACTAAAAGACTCGATTGCAAGATCTAAAGATATACCTTCAAGCACTCACCCCCCGGCAACGGCGCCAGAAAAGAGCTTGATTCTATTACACAACCTTCTTCTTGTAGACGTTGTTGGGCCTGCAAGTGCACAGGTTTGTAGGACAGTAGAAAATTTCCCTGAAGTGGATGACCTAAGGTTTATCAATCCGTAGGAGGCGTAGGATGAAGATGGTCTCTCTCAAGCAACCCTGCAACCAAATAACAAAGAGTCTCTTATGTCCCCAACACACCCAATACAATGATAAATTGTATAGGTGCACTAATTCGGCGAAGAGATGGTGAAACAAGTGGTATATGGATAGTAGATAAAGGTATTTGTAATCTGAAAATATAAAAACAGCAAGGTAACGAATGATAAAAGTGAGCGTAAACGGTATTGCAATGTGTGGAAATAAGGCCTAGGGTTCATACTTTCGCTAGTGTAAGTTCCCTCAACAATACTAACATAATTGGATCATAAAACTATCCCTCAACATGCAACAAAGAGTCACTCCAAAGTCACTAATACCGGAGAACGAACGAAGAGATTATGGTAGGGTACGAAACCACCTCAAAGTTATTCTTTCCAATCAATCCGGTGGGCTATTCCTATAAGTGTCACAAACAGCCCTAGAGTTCGTACTAGAATAACACCTTAAGACACAAATCAACCAAAACCCTAATGTCACCTAGATACTCACCTCAAGTATCCGTGGGTATGATTATACGATATGCATCACACAATCTCAGATTCATCTATTCAACCAACACAAAGGACCTCAAAGAGTGCCCCAAAGTTCTACCGGAGAATCACGACGAAAACGTGTGCCAACCCCTATGCATAGGTTCATGGGCGGAACCCGCAAGTTGGTCACCAAAACATACATCAAGTGGCACGTGGTATCCTATTGTCACCACAGATATCCACGGCAAGACATACATCAAGTGTTCTCAAATCTTTAAAGACTCAATCCGATAAGATTACTTCAAAGGGGAAACTCAATTCATTACAAGAGAGAAGAGGGGGAGGAGAAACATAAGGTCCAACTATAATAGAAAAGCTCGCGATACATCAAGATCGTGCCAAATCAAGAACACGAGAGAGAGAGAGAGATCAAACACATAGCTACTGGTACATACCCTCAGCCCCGAGGGAGAACTACTCCCTCCTCGTCATGGAGAGCACCAGGATGATGAAGATGACCACCGGAGAAGGATTGCCCCCTCCGGCAGGGTGCCGGAACG
>NW_021236360.1:0-467 GCF_002162155.2 Triticum dicoccoides | reverse complement strand
GAGAAGTTCATCAACGTCTATTGTATAGATACTCCAAGCAAGATTGTATTCAAGACTTGTGATTCACAAATGCGAAACAGTCTACCGAACATTCTGGGATATTGGAGGAAGCCAAAAGATGAGCAAACACGGGTGCTGGAAATTCGCTTTATCTAGCTATATGCTCCATGTTGTTGTTTTCCTCCAACTATCCATCTCTTGGGTCAAATTGTTGGAATCCATCGTTCATCCTACCATGTATGGAGCTCTACTTCTCTTCATATCATAATAGAGGTGTAGTGATAAAGAAGGAAATACTTGTAAGCATATAAGTTATCACTTTCGCTTCAGTACATCCCTCCCCAAAATTAGAAAGGGTAATTCTGATTTTTGTTTAACTGTTAACCTGTACGTCTTGTAGACAAACGAACATATAGTACTCGCACAATAGGCAATTAGAGCAACTCCAACAGCTCCCTGATTTTTTT
>NW_021236359.1:0-1223 GCF_002162155.2 Triticum dicoccoides | reverse complement strand
GGCTCACCGTGTCTGGACAGGGCAGGATCAGGCGAACCTCTCCTCCATCCAGGGGTCGCTCTCTCCGGCCGTTGCTGGGCTTGTTGTCTTCGCCAAGACGTCCCACGAGGCATGGACTATTCTTGAGCGCTCGTTTGCGGCACAGTCGCAGGCTCGTGTATCTGGGCTCCGTCGCCAACTTGGGGAGTGTCAGAAGCTTGACTCCACCGCCACTGAGTTCTACAACAAAGTCAAGAGTCTCGCCGACACGCTGGCCTCCATTGGACAGCCCCTCACCGACTCCGAGTTCAACTCGTTTATTGTCAATGGTCTTGATGAGGAGTATGACGCCCTAGTCGAGATCATCAATGAGAGGGGCAACTCCACGCCCATGCCAGCACACGAGGTCTTTTCACGCCTCCTGCTTACTGAGCAACGAGTCGAGACGCGCCGATCCAGGGGCAACGGCACCCTCTCGGCAAACGCCGCCACCAAGGGTGGTCGCTCCTCTGCTTCATCCAGGGCTCCTTCGGGGCAGTCACCACCACCCGCCTCGGCCCCTCCTCCTACTGCGACGCTGCCAGGGGCTGGCGGTCCCCGTGTGTGCCAGCTTTGTGGTCGCGATGGGCACTGGGCCTCGAAGTGTCCCAAGCGCTTCCAGCGGGGTTTTCTTGGTCTTGGCAATGACGGGAAGGATACACGCAACTTTGCTCGCCAGGTCGCCATGGCTGATCGTCCGCCGCCGCAGAAGCCACAGGGACATACTCAGTCCTACTCCATTGATCCCCACTGGTACATGGACTCTGGGGCGACAGAGCACCTGACCAGTGAGATGGGGAAGCTTCACACTCGTGAACCCTACCATGGCTCCGACAAGATCCACACCGCCAATGGAGCAGGTATGCACATCTCTCATATTGGTCAAGCATCACTTCTCACTAGACATGCCAATAGGAGTCTTCAACTTCGCAATGTTCTTCGAGTTCCATCTGTGACACGTAATCTTCTTTCAGTTCCTAAACTCACTCGTGATAATAATGTGCTTTGTGAATTTCATCCTTTTGATCTTTTTATTAAGGATCGGGGCACGAGGGACATTCTTCTTAGTGGGCGGCTCTGCCAAGGTCTCTATCGTCTGGAGCATCCTGGCGTCGCTCGCGTCTTTAGTGGAGTTCGGGTATCTCCGTCACAGTGGCATGCTCGTCTTGGTCACCCGGCCACACCTATTGTCCGGCATGTTTTGC
>NW_021236358.1:0-1404 GCF_002162155.2 Triticum dicoccoides | reverse complement strand
CACGCGTTCGCGACACCGATTTTTACTACCAGCTCGGCAAGTGGGTTTCCCGCTTGGAAGCCGAAGCTTCAGTGGACCACGCCGACATGGAAAGGGCCAACGCGCGTGAGCAACGCGCCCTATCGCACCTCTGGCAAGTCCGAGGCGAGGCGGAGGACGCCGGTGCCGGCGTTTAGCATGGACAGCAGATGGCGGCCGGCATCATCTAGTTAGCTAAGAGTAAGTTAGTACTTGTACGCTACTAGAGTGTTAGTGGGAGTAGATAGTTAACTTGGCTTGGAAGTTCAGTACTCTATATGTGGATCAGACTTGTTACTTTGGTCTGAATGTTGAACTTTCCGTTTGAACGTATGGAATGGACTGTTATTTTTTTAAATAGGTTGTATTTGTCCTCCACGGTTTAGAGGCTGACTTGTGGGCCTAGCAAGTTGATGTGTACACAATCAGGAGATGATTGTACGTGGAGGGGATGACAGCAGGGACCCGCCAAGGTCATGGCAGTACGCAAACAAGTGCCTCCTTATTTCAAGCCAGTAAAAAATGGCTCCTCCTAGTGGATTTCTGACATCTGGGTCCCATGCCATTGTCAACGTAGTCAATAAACGAGAGAATTGCACAACGAGCGGCTGACACCAGGGACCCAGCAGCTCGCCCAGTTATTTTTGTTTTGGGTTAATTTGATAAATGCCACTCCAAATCTGGTGTATCCAAGAAATGCCACTGCAATTTCCAAACTTTGAAAAATGCCATTTCGTGCCATTTCTAGTGGCATTTTTCAAAGTTTGGAGTGGCATTTTTCAAAGTTTGCAAACTGCATTGGCGTTTTCAAAGTTTGCAAAAATTGCAGTGGCATTTTTCAAAGTTTGGAAATTGCAGTGGCATTTTTATGAATCGCCATAATTGGAGTGGCATTTATCTAATTTGTTTTTGAGACAGAAGCAGGGTGTCAACTGGGCTGTGCGGGACACTCTGGCCTGTCTAGACAGCCTTTTCTTTTATGTTTACCACAGACCAACCCAGTAGTTTTTTTTTTCTTTCTGAAAATGGCTAGCCCAGTTCTTTTGTGATTTGTCAAGTAAGTCGCTTTATCAGGCCTGTTGGGCTGCAAATCTTTCAAGACAAGGAGAGCTTCATTCGGCTGGCCGAGAAAATGGCCTATCAGTAATGAGAAATGGGGTGTACATTTTTAAAACACATCAAACCGGCAATTATTTCCAAATATCTTTTTTTTCATTTTGAGATTTTAAGTTGGATTGATTTTTATGCGTGGACAATTTATTGGATTTTATATTGATATATATTTATTTTTAAAATCAGTCTGAATGTGACTCGAAATTTTGGGATTAAAAACAGTTCAGACCGCACCGACATATGCAAAATTTCGTATAATTTTTTAACCGTGGC
>NW_021236357.1:0-1055 GCF_002162155.2 Triticum dicoccoides | reverse complement strand
CATTTGGAACATTTACGTGCTGTTTTTATTGCTCTACGTGATGCACGTTTGTTTGGTAACCTTGGGAAGTGCACCTTTTGCACCGACCGAGTATCTTTTCTTGGCTATGTTGTTACTCCACAGGGAATTGAAGTTGATAAAGCCAAGATTGAAGCTATTGAGAGTTGGCCGCAGCCCAAAACTGTCACACAAGTGAGGAGTTTTCTTGGCCTCGCTGGATTCTATAGGCGTTTTTGATGAGGACATCAATACCATTGTTACACCCACAACCCCTGCTGCTATACATACTGGACCAATTACTAGAGCTCGCGCACGCCAACTAAATTACCAGGTACTTTCGTTTCTTGGTAATGATTCTAATGTTCATGAGAATATGATGCTGCCTAAATTGGATACATTTGTTTTGCTTCCAAATGAAGGGCCTAGCTTGGAGAAGGATGAACATTGGAGCAAGAACAAGCATGGAGATGATGGCATGCGCAAGGGGAACAAGAACAGAGTTACAAGTGATGATTTCAGGTCTTTGAAGCCTCCATAACGAGTATCTTTTCTTGGCTATGTTGTTACTCCACAGGGAATTGAAGTTGATAAAGCGAAGATTGAAGCTATTGAGAGTTGGCCGCAGCCCAAAACGGTCACACAAGTGAGGAGTTTTCTTGGCCTCGCTGGATTCTATAGGCGTTTTGTGAGAGATTTCAGCACCATTGCTGCACCTCTCAATGAGCTTACAAAGAAAGATGTGCCTTTTCTTTGGGGTACCGCACAGGAAGAAGCCTTCTCGGTATTGAAAGATAAGTTGACACATGCTCCTTTACTCCAACTTCCTGATTTTAATAAGACTTTTGAGCTTGAATGTGATGCTAGTGGAATTGGATTAGGAGGTGTGTTATTACAAGATGGCAAACCTGTTGCATACTTTTCTGAAAAATTGAGTGGGCCTAGTCTGAATTATTCTACTTATGATAAAGAATTATATGCTCTTGTTCGGACTTTAGAAACATGGCAACATTATTTATGGCCCAAAGAATTTGTTATACATTCTGATCATGAATCTT
>NW_021236356.1:0-1431 GCF_002162155.2 Triticum dicoccoides | reverse complement strand
GGTTCAATTCCCTCGGTTGCCGCTCCCCAAGGTCACCCGTCAACTGCATTGCCTAGTATTACTACTACTACATCAGGATGAGCACATAATTGAACCCGTTTGTTCGTGCCTAGTACTTGAGTTAATATATCAGGCAATGCACTGGTACGGAGGAATTATCCTTTTACTCTGCATATATAACTTTTCTGAAGTCTAACTAAGCAAAATGTTTGACCAAATCATTTCTTAAGAAATACAACAGGACAAATGTATCGCTTGAAAATTTATTGCATGATGCAGGTTATGATATTGTTTTGAATCCTAGATTTTAAATTTTAGAAAATCCAAAAGTGACAATAAATTCATGAAACTCAGCATGGTCACGTGATATAGCACAAATATTCCTTCGTAATTTTTTTCTTCAATTTATGACTAGATGCTTATGACAAGTTGCAGAAATGAAGAGCCAAGGTCTTTTAGAACAAAGACCTGTCACGTTAAGGCGAACTCTTTCACTATTGAAACCGTGGGCGTTTACGTTCCTCCACTAGTCCTCCTTCTCATCGGCATGTGCCGTCCGAGCAAGCGTGTGAGTCGACGGGAGGCGTGCAAGCAGACTGCTGCGCCGGCTGACGGGGAGGCGTGCGAGCAGACCGCTGCGCAGGCTCACTAGGAGGCGAGCCCTTTGACCAGGCTCTGCCGCCCACATTCGTCCCAACTGCTCCCACTTTTAATGTCGCTGGCGCCGTAGTTTAAAATCAACCCCGCACTACCCGGTATCACTACAATCTTCTCTCTTCCTCTCCGATTCTCCTGTCGTCCACCTCCAACCAGCCTGACCTAAACGTACACCATGCCGCATCACGATGGTCTGCCCTTAGTCTTCCTGTTTCCTGAGTCTCAAGAACATAAGGCGCTTTGGGACGAGCTTGAACCGGCCTTGCGGGAAGACGCCACGCCTGTCCCCGCTCCCGTTTCGGCTCCCGTTGCCCCAACTGCGCCAACGCCCATCCCCGTGGCATTGATTGGCTGGGAGCCGCACATTGTCGCCGAGCTTGATGCCCCGGGGTTCCACGAGGTCCCCGCTGACTTTCACGCGCCCGTCACCTGCCAGCGCATGCGCCTGGGCGTGCACTCATGCGCACGCTCGTGCCAGTGCCCGTGCACCTGCCAGCGCATGCGCCTGCGCGTGCACTAACGTGCGCGCCCGTGCCGGTGCCCATGCACACGAATATCTCCGCTGCGCCGTTGCCAGCGCATGTCCCCGCGCGGGTGCAAGTGCCCCCCTCAGCGGCATGGATGGCCACCGTCGACCGCTTCCTTCCACCAACGCCAGTCGCCTCCTACCGCCAGTTGACTCGCTCCTGGAGACCGAAGTCCAGAACATTGTGGCCTTCCTTGAAGCTAGGGCCAACATCCATAAGTACACCAACAACAATGCAGGACACCGTC
>NW_021236355.1:0-1630 GCF_002162155.2 Triticum dicoccoides | reverse complement strand
AGAGAGAGAGAGAGAGATGGACATGAACAAGCGAGGGATATTTGTGCTGGCAGCGTTTCTGTTTTCTCATTCCTTTTCCTATGTGATTACAATGCTCAAAAGCTAGCTCACACGGCGTCGTCCACGTCCGGAAGAAAACAAAGGAAAAGAAACGGGTACGTGCATGGCGCACCATCCCACTAGCACGCTGCATGCATGAGCGCGTCCCATCCGACCGCATGCATGCATGCTCTTATTTTAACTGAAAACCAAACTACAATCTCTGCATTAGCTTGGCCGAGACTACAGTTTCGAGCGGCCAAGTAGTACGGCGACGACAGTGTACGGCGACGACAGTGTATCTTGGCAACGCGGCCAGCCACACGCTCGGCTCGACGTTGTGTAGTCCCACATCGCTCCCGTGCAAGCAATCTGGCCAGCTTAATTAGCCCGTTACTGAGCTCTGTATCGGCTTAGGAAGCATTCGCGGACCAGCCATGCTAGTTGGTCGCTGGTCGATCGAGTTTGCTGAGGCGACTCCCACGACGCAGAAATGAGCCAAGCTTATCCTAGCTAAGCTTGGCCTATCAGGTCTGCCGAGGAAAAAAGCATTCACTGGCGGCCTAGCTTAACCAGTGAAGTAAGTCTTTTTTTTCTCTTCTCTTTTATTCCATGCCGCTAAGATCGTTGATCATCAATTTAGCCTATACCACGGATCATTAATAGCAGCTACTATTTAAATTCTCATTCCCTTCCGCTAAGACGGTAGGCAACATTTAAGACGGTCTCAACTATTACGTACAGTCCATATTCTTTTATTCCTTACACTAAGATCGTTGATCATAAAAAAGAAATTCGTTTTTCTTTCATCCTACCACGGATTATTAATAGCGACTACCAATGATTATCTAAGATCCAGTTCCGTTTCCCTCTTGCGTGTAGGGATGGGTACTTTCAACCCAAAATTGAAAACCAAAACCGAACCATTTTAAATTCTCATTCCCTTCCGCTAAGACGCCAAGAAAATTTAAGATGGTCTCAACTTTTATGGACAGTCCACATCTTTTTATTCTTTGCCCTAGGATTGTTGATCATATAAAAATATTCTTTTTTTCCTTCATCGTACCACAAACTATTAATAGCAACTACAACGTGTATTCTTGTTTCCTTCTGCTAAGAATCCAAGCAAATTTTAAGATGGTCCAAACTATTATGGACAATCCATTATTTAAGATCCAGTTTTGTTTCCCTCTTGCGTGGAGGGGTGAGCACTTTCAACACAAAAACCAAAACCGAACCGTTTTAACCTAAGTATGGGCTAAATTGGTTTTGGGTTCTTCGGTTTGGTTTTAAAAATAGACACTATCTTGTGCTCAGCTTTAAGTCGATTTTCAGTTTGGAAAAATCTTATACACCGAAGTAACCAAATTGTGAGTCTCACACCCTGGTCTCTCTTCGGGGCATGCAAAACAAGCTACCCAATTAGTTTAAGTCGCTAGCTATCTAGTGTGTTGCTTCGGTAATTGTACACAGATTCTTGCAAGCACAAGCCTGTTGGTCTAGTTCATCGACTATAGTATCTCGGTTGAATGCAAATGCTACTCCCTCCGTCCCATAATATAAGAGCGTTTGGTGTCAAAAAAACTGTCTT
>NW_021236354.1:0-1031 GCF_002162155.2 Triticum dicoccoides | reverse complement strand
ACTGTACTCGTACTCGTACTTCCTGCAAGTATGCATCTTCAGCTCTATGCTAATAAGCTGCTGGACCTACACGAGTTCATGTATCAGCGTGTTGCTGTCTTGTTAGCAGTTAATGGTATTGTCTAGTTACGCTGGCAAGGGACAACTAGAAGCGGCAATGGACTCCTCAAGCTGTCTAAGCACTCTGTACATAGTCGAAGTAAGCAGAGCAAGCCATATGCAGAATGGTAATACAGATATCACACACACCTTTTTATCAGAATTCTATAAAGCCTCTTCAGAATCGGGCACAGTTCAGCAGGAGCAACTTGCTTCTTTTCCTCTGGGTGTAGCACACTTAAGCTGGGTTGACTGAGCAGCTCAAAAAATGCACCAACAGCAGAAATACCCTGTCCAATGAAACACAATGAGCTTATACTCAGTTAGTGCATGCCATGCAAAACGCTAAAGCAAACCAACAACTCTAAGAAAAGATGTGATTCGCCTAACAAGAAAAGACGCGTAGCGCTAGCCTGAATGAAAATTGCGCGATGGAAGTTGTGACAATGGGGGGCTCGATTTGTGTTTGAGATGTGCACTGGACTGGAACTGTGCGGTGGGTTCTGGAATTGGCGATGCCATCCATGGTGATCAAGATGATGCTGGAACCACCTAAGGCTTTCTCTAAGTTGAGCCTTCATGGGCATGATTATTTAAAACCAAATGAAATAGCCTAGTGTACAATTGTTCACTGTTCTTTGTGTGCTGTTCTTGAGCCTTGCATGATTTCTTCCTACATCATGGTCACGTGGGGTTGAAAGCTACTGATTTTTATCTACCAATGATTGTTCTGAAGACTATATTTTCAATTGTTCAGTACGTGGCAAAAACAGTGCCAGCAATAACAAAAATTTCTCTTATATGAGTTCATATTTTTTGTCTCATGTGTGCAAGTAATACTAATAAGCATTCTTTGTTGCTTCAGGAGAAAAAGAAAAAGTTGTCAACTTCATGCACTCATGGCAAAAGAAGAAAAGGTTGTCCAAGGACAT